>NC_052616.1:15371720-15424214 GCF_016545825.1 Eucalyptus grandis
ATTTAACCTGGATTGGTTGAGCATCATATGAGTTATGAATTAAACCAATAACATAATAATGTAGGAATTACACGCCATACATATAACCATTCTCAAGAGATGCAATCAGAGAAGACTCTGATGACAAAGCATTGACAATTCTTAAACTAGCTTGTATAGAAATAGATTAAAGGTTGCATTTTGAGCTATAAGAACTACGTAGTACTATGACTATCAATGATCAATGAAATAGAAGCCTCAAAATGAAATAAAGGGCACTGTGAGAAACCTACCAAATTTTGGATATGTGCAAGATTTTGGAAGCACCAACGTCAATGGAACTGTGCAATTATAAAAAAGAATATGTCAAGCGAGCAAGTCGAAACGAATCAAATGGGAATGAAAAACCCATTCAGTCGTTAAAAAAGAGGATTTGATTGAGTATCGACGAATCAAAGAATTTAAGCAAAAATGCCAAATGAAACTAGATCCATTTTTTTTCGATCGTGGTGATGAGAAATCAGCAAAAACCAAACCAAGTTCAAGTACACAAATAGGAAAAAATTGAATCCATGACAGTCACTGCCCTAAGCCCCTAGCCCTTATGGTTAAGCTTAGATGGAGATTGAGAACAATCCGAAACAAGAACAAAAAAACAATGGAGGAGTTGCCATGACGATGGATTCCAAGTCCAACAGCGTCTAAGGAGAGAGATAAAGTAAAAGAGTTAAATCAAGTCGCAAATCGCAAATAAGGAGAGATGTAAAGTAGCAGGTCTCTCCCATGAGTTAATATTCTAATTTAATTGAAGGTTATAACCATCCCATGAAAAGACGAAGTGAATTCTGGCTTACATTTATGTATTCAGGTGCTTATATCAATTTATTGAGACCACTTGCAAAAAAATAGTTTTTTCTTTTTTTTTTTGCCACAATTATAGAAATATGAAGCTAGTGTTTGTCAATCCTCTTCTTTATTTGTCTATAAACAATAGATAGATTGTGTAAGGCTCACCGTTTGGGTACGACCAACTCTCAAACAAGAAATGAATAGAACAAGGCATAAAGCAGGAGAAATAGTGAGAAAATTTCAGTTTGGATACGACCAACTTCACAGCTTTTGTTCAACAACAAGAGTAGACCCCTTCCCCAGATAAAATCGTTAGAAGATTTCTTGTTTCAGGTGAAAGTAACATACGCAGATAAACCAGCAAGAAAAGGCTAGAGTCACTCCTTAATTTTAAGATCTGTAGTCACTCCTTAATTTTAAGATCTGTGAAAGAAGTCGCATCACGTCAACTTTCTTGAAGTAGAAAAAGAAGTGTGGGAGAAAATTCATGGCCATGAACAATGTAAATACTCTGCATAACGAGACTCGTTACACTCACATTTTGAGCCAGTGTTCCTTTACCTGAAATTCTTGACAACAAAGTAGAAACTTACCCATTGACACACACCACACGTCATAGATTACAAAAACCTTTAAAAAAAAATGTCGAAGAAGAAGATGACCGATTCAATGTTAATGCAAACAAATGTAAATACAAAATTAGAGCAGAACAGGATTACAATTGGAATAACACTTAAATCACTACATGTGCACATATTCGATTAAAAGAAGAGGCTACTACTACCACCGAATCAACACAGTTTCCCAGTGGAATACAAATAACAGATTTGAAAATGAAAACTTTAGGAGAAAATTCTAGCAATGAAGAATTAGAGACTCTGCATAACAAGACCTGTTAACATTCACAGCCGGTCTTCCTTTGCCTGAAACCAACATGTTATCTCTACAACAAATAGCCTAGAAACCCATCCATCGACTCACATCAAAGACATCACTGTTGGGAATAACTGATTCCCTAAAACCGATTCAACACTAAATCGAACCCTTAAAACGAATGCGGAAGACGAACCCAAGAATAACATGTGTAACCGATCAAAGATACACCACGGAATCAAGCATAACTTATTGTCCATAAATTAAACACCAATGCTGCAGTTCGAGAAAGAATCCTGATCCCATTTTACTGAGGAGCATGTTGTCGCTATTAGGGGGAGAAAAGAAGGTTGTTTTGAGGGTGTAGCGTCTTACGCTTCTTGGAGGGAGGGAGAGACTAAAACCACTTATGTACTCGAAAGGGTACGTTCCCTTTTTCCTTTTTTTCTCTTACGTCTTCTCCAAAAGACGTATCTCTTCAACGTAAAATGTTTCCTCCAAAAAGACATAACCCCTCAACGTAACACTTCTTCATATCTTAACCCTTCATTCATAGGCCCTTATCTTGTGGGCTGGGCTTTTAGGCCCAACATGGGCAGACGGGCCCACTTAGGCCATCAACACATGAATAAAAACCAGCATCTCTCACTCACACATGGTAGACCGAACATGATCCTCTTTACCTCTCTGCAATATACTGGTGAATAATCTGTGCAATCAGCATACTTTGAGAGCTCGTTGCTATACATTTGTTAGGAATATATAACAGCTCATAATGGGCATCACACTCTGAGTAGATTTAGTATGCAGTACCCTAGATCGATCAATCACATTTATATCTCTCTCTTGATCTCTTTTTAAATAATGATATTTGTATTCATAATATTATCCCAAAAACAATCATAATTGGTCGACCAGTGAATACAAAACTAAAATGTGATTTTCCAAATTCGATTTTCCTCTTTCCTTTAAACTCCCAATTTCAGTTCAGCTTACTTTTCTAGAAATGTCCCATTAGATCGAATCAATTCATAATCATTGGCAACATCCTAAGATAGCAAACACTAAATATAAATCTCGAGAATAAGTAAGAGTTATAAGGGCACTAGATTGAGAATCTCTTTTCTTCAAGAGTCTCACACGGCATAAAAGTTGAGATCAAACTTGTGTCACTCTTATTGGTTGTCTCGTGCATACGTAGTATGAAATACGTATTACGGTATTAACTCATTTCCCATAAAGCGTATGTCTACACCATCAATACCGTATAAATGATAGTTCAAACATACCTAATGTCTAACTTGAGTTCACATATCTACTCATTCACAGAAGTCATCAGAACTCACATCTTGCATCATAGACAGATGAAGTAAAATATGTTGGTTATTTTACTTTCGGACATAGTCAATAGCATATTCTCATCTTAACACTTAGTTAAGGTAACATATATTTTTTAAACTTGAGCTCTTGATTATTGTGAGTGCTAGTATGAACAAAATAAAGGAGTTAGGGAAGAGAATAAGAACACATAAATTATAGTGGTTTGGCTTAATCCAAGCCTACGTCCACTCTCCCACTTTAACAGCCTTCTTGGCTGGATTCCACTATGCAATCAACAAGAGATTACAACTTCGAGTGCAAACACTTAGTAGTAGATCACACTATCTCACTAAGTCACTCTTTTGGTATTTCTCTCACGATTACAAACATTTAAGCTCTCAAGAGACAAGTATATGATCGAAAGTCGCTCAAACTTTGGAATTATAAATTCTACGCTCCGTCTCTTACTTGCTCATCGGTCCATGATCTCCTTAAATACTCCTCCACTTCCAAACTACCCGTTGGACAGTATCCGGAGAATCGTCTTCCAATATACCAATTGGACAGCTACGTATCTAGAAGATTTGGTAGCCGTTGAGTGACAAAGGTAGAATCCCAAATTGATTCCGATCGCCCATACAAACGAAATCTTGGTTTCCATAAGTAAAGCTTTTTCGTATAGAAAATTCTTGTCTTCAAGATCCAATCGTCAATCAATTAGTTTGAATCAATCAAATCAATCTTGATGTGGAAGCCAAACCAGATCAGTAGCTGTTATATGATTGGGCTTGAGTTATGATTCATCGAATCTGGATGTAAAGTCTAAGAGCAATAGACTTTACAATCTGAGTCTGTAGACTTTACAATTTGGGTCTGAACATATCTGCTTCTGAACAGATTTAGCTTTAAGGTTTGTACCCAGTTCAGCTTCAGCATAGAGTCTGTCTTCTGGTTCAGCTTTAGCATGGAATCTGTCTTCTGGTTCAGCATTCACGTTCGGTCTGGAATTAGTCGAGTTGTGAGACTTCGATGTAGAACAGACTTTGACACTAAAGTTCGCGTCTTCGAACTTTGACACGAAGTCTGAAATCTTGAATATACTTTGGACATGTTACGTTCAGTTTTCTGGTCGTCTTCACACTTTGACAATATCATTTACATGTTCTAACATCTGCATGGTCTATTATTCAACCATCAAATATGTTAGTAGCCTTTGATTTATTTTGTCATCTTCAAAACATCATAAGGGATTTCCTAACAATCTCCCCTTTTTGATGATGACAAAACAATCTCTGAATATGAAGATTTGTAAACATGCTTTTAAAAATATTAATTTAAATCAAAGGATATCATAAGATAGCAAATAGATTGAGCATAACAATATATAGAAAAATAGTCGCAGCTCAATATTATGCAATAAATAATATCAACCAATCAGCACATATGCATATTCATATCTTCTCCCCCTTTTTGTCATAATCAAAAAGCGATAATAATGGATTCACGTAGAGAATGATAACAAATATGTCTTGCATAATTTCTAAAAATCAGCTTTTACAAAGTAAATCGAATATTGAAGATATGCAATATAGCTCACTTCGATCATATATATATCAGCAAACATTCAATAAAAATCACGGATGCATCATAAAATTCATTTATCCTTTTCGTCATGATAAAATGATAATATCAATAAGAGATTTGTTAATGACAAAAGGTAATAAAAGATGCACTAACCGGATTTTTTAGAATAAATTCTGACACATTTACCTTTCCTTCCATCCATAATAAGATCACAATCAATCCAAAAAGATTTTTTCATAATTTCCTGCAATCAACTCATTTCCTTTTTGGTATCCATCAATTTGGATCCTTCCTTGACGTTAGAGTAAAATATGAAATCTCCATAATCAAATATTCTTTCTTAATTCATCATAACAAAGTATTCAAAGAAAGAATATTATGCACAATAATATCTTGCATCATAAATTAATATCACGTAAAACAGATTTTTATTTGGCAAAATATGATAAAATCTTAGAGTATAAAATCAAACCAAATAAATTCATTTGTCTTTAAGCATGATATCAAAAATGATCACACATATCAAATTAAATCTCAAATTACAAAAACAAATCATGCGATTATTTCTTTAATAAAACAAATCAAGGAATATGATCATTATAAAATCTGAATCAATCAATGATATATCGAATTTCAAGCATAATGAGAATTATGTGCCCAAAAACATTCCTTACAAATTTCTTCTTTTCCTTTATTCCCTCGATTTCCTCATCGGATTCTGAGTCTGTGTTTGAGTCAGACTCTGATTCTGAATAGAGAGGGCTTGCATTTTATCATTCAATGAACAGGAAGAAGCTTGACCTTCATTCTTCAAGCTTTGAACTTCGCATCCCAAGGCATAAATCTGACATCGCATCTCCAAAAGAATATCCATGATTCTGCGAAAATCTGCTCCATTATCGGGCCCGAGTACTTGCTTCGGCTCGATCGATGGAGTAAATGCGGACGATGGTAGATCAGCATAATCTTGCAGGTTTGGCGATGAAACTTCATGCCCTTCTTAAAGCGAGATGCATAAACATCCTCCGGGTCTGCTGGTGAGCGACTAACTCCTTCACTTGCATCTGGACATGAAGACTTCACTCCTTTCTCCCGATCTCCCCCTTTTCCATGCCTACGGTGGAGAAGAGTGTTATTCAGGTTCTCCTTCTTCTCTTCTTTCTTCTTCAGGTCTTTCCTCCTCTGTTTCTTTTCAGCTTCTATTTCTTCTTCTTCCTTCTCCTCTGCTTCTTTTGTCATTTGTTCCGATTCTTGCTGTGGAACAGGACGACTTAAATTCTTCAAAGCCAATGCAGAGATGGTGATGTCTTCCTCATCATCTTCATCCTCAACGAGGAGAGCTCTTCTTCTCTTGGATGGAGCAACTCTTGGATGGAGCAACCATGGGCTCCTTCCATTTTCTTTTAGCTGCAGAAGATATTTGATGAGATTTTGCAGGAGTCTTCTCCTTAAATTTCTCCAACTCCTTGCTCGTTCCTTGACGCATTTTGGTCACCATTTTCAGACCTACCACCATATGATCTCATGGTCGAACACAAAAGATTTGTGGAGGCTGAATATTCGATGTCCGAATAACTTCGTAACAAGGATTGGGTAAGGAGTTGACCTCTCGTCCTTCATCATTGCTCTATACATGTGAAACATCACAGTGTGAGGGAGAGAAAACCTTTTTCCAAAAAGAATGGCATACATCAGCTTGAACTCTGAACTTGAAACATCAGTCTTGGAAGTTGATTTCGGTCGGAGGCAATTAATCACAATCTTGTGAAGCAAGATGTTGAATGCACCATCCTTAAGTAGGTGATCTTTTCATCTGTTCTCCTGTCCTTCACTAGTTCAAGTGTGGCCCGAGCAATGGAAACTTTGATTGTTTGATATCTTCCTCTTTCGACTTCTAACACATCTACTCTGACTCTACCGAGGCATATGCTGAATTATCTGCATATTTCTATTCAAATCTAAGCTTTTTAGATGCGAATAGATTCTCTTTCAGCGTTAAAGACCAAGACTATGTTGTGGATATGAATATGGTGTTCCCAAGCAATCTTGACTTCATCTCATCCTTTTTAATGATGACAAAAAGGGGAGAGATGCAAGATTTGATCAAAAACTTTTTATTCATTAACTTTTTGTTGGATTGTTTTGTGGTTTGAACTGTTTGACTTTGGTTTGTGTCGGATGAGAACCTAACTAGACTTGGACTTGGTATTGCTTCTATTAACCAATATTGATATCTTATGAATGGCTTCATCATATCTTTTGGACTAACCTATTTTCTGTGGTTGCGAGATTCTAGTGTTATTCATTTAGCCATTTATCTCTATAAGATATGCATATGTGTTTGAGAAATGTTTTGCAGGTCAAAGATATCCAAATATGCGGAAAGTTTTGTCACCATCAAAAAGGGGGAGATTGTTGGAGAAATCTTCTTGAAGTGTTTTGAAGTTGACAAATCGTTTCTATCGGTCTAGTACGAAGGCTTGCAGACTTTGCTATTTAAAGTCGAAGACCTCCTGGACAGCCGACTCAAGACTCAAAGTCTATCCTCATTGACGAGTCTCTAATCCGTTGAAGAGAGGTTATCCAGAACTGGATGTTTCGTTAAGGATTTAACCTTATCAACTGGAGAAGATCTTGTGGATGGAGAAGACATAACGAAGTCCTTTGATTGATCGAAGATTGACTCGATAATTGAAGATCCGGTGATTGCCTAAATATTATTGGAAGGTTCTGCTTATGGAAAACAAGATCCTGATTGTATGGGCGAACATGATTGATGGGCTATCAACACGTTCCTTTAATAGCTTGAACAATCTTCCTAATTGATTCCGTCCAACGGGTAGATTGGAGGAATTCCTTTGGTAAGTGCCAACGGGTATGATGGCATAAAGGAGTATATAAGGAAGACTGTCTTAGTTGTTCAAGGAGTGCGCGATAGAAGAATTCCAAAGTCTAAAGCTCCTATTTGTTTAGACAAATCCTTGAGTGAGGGACGTAGGCTTGGAATAAGCCGAACCACTATAAATCCTGTGTTCAATTTTCTCTTCCTCACTCTCTCTACCTCGATCGTATTTCATTTTGTTAATTAAGAGAGAATTTACTTTCTATCATATGCTAAGAATCGCTTCCGTATTTCGATAAATTGTTTATGCACCTATATCACCCCCCTCTATATTTTACAGATATTGTGAATGGTCTTGAAAATCAAGGTCAACCAACTTCTGATCCCATGAAGGTAAACAAACTACTGCGTGGACTCTCCAAGGATTGGAATCACATAAAGACTTCGATAAGAGAGACGTAGAGAATTATGCCACTATCGTCGACGAGCTAATGGAACTCTTCAGGTCTTATGAAGTGGAACGGATCAATGAAGATGAAGATCCAAAGGTAAGAAATCCATTGCATTAAAATCGAATGATGATTCGATGATACAGATTACGAAGAAGATATGGACGATGAGGAGCTTGCTCTCATGATAAGAAGATTGAAAACGAATAGAAAATGAAGAAGGTTCAACTCAAAGAAACAAAGCTTTCAAAGACAGCAGACCAAGTCTGTTGATGATGAGGAACCAAACAAAGACATAGTACGTTTTGAATGTAAGAAAAAGGGACACATCGGACCCAATCTGTCCTCTTAAGAAGAAGAAGAAAGGAAAAGCTGAAAAATTTCGAAAAGCTCTCAAAGCCGAAACTGGGTGACACGAGTGTGAAGAAAGTGATAATGAATATGCCAATCTATGTCTGATGGCACAATGAGACTCAGACTCTAGATCAGACTTAGACAGTGAATTTGAGGCAAGTAATTTTAAAATTCCTGTTAAAGTTTCTAAATACATTGATGAACTATGTTTTAGTCTTAAGATTTCTCTCAAAAGAATTTCCGAACTAAAAAGGAAAACTCAGCTCTAAAGCAAAAGGAAAATGTTTTAGTAGAAAAAGTTAAAAGTCTAGACTTGACTTGTTTCCACTCTTAAAGAAAATGAAGATAATCTTTTAAAAGAAAATGTGCTTTTAAAAACAGACTTATCAAATATTTCAAAGAAATTTTCAATAGGGTCTGAAAAACTTGAGAAAATTCTTTCAGCTCAAAGACCTTACTTGAATAAGTCCGGTCTAGGTATCATCAAGCATCGTTCTTTGGTATCCTAAGAAGGAAGACTTTAATCTTCTGGGATATTCAGACGCAGATCTGGCTGGTTACAGAGTTGATAGAAAAAGCACTTCGGGAACCTGCCAGTTGCTGGAAGCGGGGGCGGTGTCTTGGTTTTCAAGGAAACAAAGCACTTTGTGTCTCTTTCAACAACGAAGCGAGTATGTAGCCTTGGGAAGCTGCTGTTCGCAAATACTATGGATAAAACAATAGCTAAGAGACTTTGAAATTGAAGACTCATGCACGAAGATTAATTGCGACAATACCAGCGCTATCAACCTCACCAAAAATCCAATTCTCCACTCAAGAGCAAAGCATATAGAGATTCAACATCACTTTATTAGAGACCATGTTCAAAATGGAGATGTTTCAATTCAATTTGTTGACTCAAAGAATCAGCGGCGGATATATTCACAAAGCCTTTGGAGAAAAATCAATTTGAGACTATTCGTTCCGATTCAACATTTTGAGGTATGAGGATATCAAAGTCTAAAGACTCTCAGACTAAGACTTACAAGCCTTTATCTGAAAGACAGTCTTGGTACGTCCGTCAGACTGTAAGTCTTTCTCCCTTGAATCTCATCTTGAAAAAAAAACCCTAGAAAGCATCGATCCTCCATTCCCGTTTGTCTTCTTCGTTCAATCCTAAAAAGTTGTCATCTTTCCTGGGAAAGTCAAGCAAGGAATCTTCCAAAAACTAAGAAAGATGTCATCTTCAAGAAAGTCCTCAAGAATCGCAAGCAGGGGACCACGGCGGATGAGTGAGGGCCTACGCACTTCGATCTTGCGAAGATGAAGTGACTCAGACGAGCAAGCGAGCCCACAACATTCTCATCAGGCGTCATTCTCCTCAATCTAGTCCTCAAGGCGTTGATCATCAACAACGGAAGAAATCATCGAGGATGCGGATCTGTACGAGTTCAAAAGCCCGCTTATATTTACCGGTTATATCGTGCCTAAAAGGAATTCGTACTCCTTTGAAATACATTGATGATTTTCTTAAAGACAAAGGACATGGGAACGAATATATTTTCTGAAAAAATGGAAAGTTTGGGAATTGCTCGAAAATGGGTGGTGAGGAAACCCTTGCAAATATCCCAAGTGATCCTCGTGGCCCAGGGGGCCGAATCCTGTAGATGGGAATGATGATGATAAATTATACAGTCAATTTCAACCGAAAATGGGTGTTGCGGTTGAAAATCAAGGAAAAAGGGGAGATTTGTTCATATCAAAGGAGCAAAAGGATCTATACTCGAAATTGCTAAAGCGTGGGGTAATAAAACCTAGGAGTGTGGATTTTGATTTTCTGGATGCAGTGAATGTGAACTTGAGGGAAAAGTTCAGTTATCTTCAACTTGAAAAGTTCTGCTCTGACTCTACCGAGGCATATGCTGAATTAACTTTCATATTTCTATTCAAATCTAAGCTTTTTAGATGCGAATAGATTCTCTTTCAGCGTTAAAGACCAAGACTATGTTGTGGATATGAATATGTTTGGCAGATGTGTTAGAAGTCGAAAGGAAGATATCAAACAATCAAAGTTTCCATTACTCGGGCCACACTTGAACTAGTGAAGGACGGGAGAACGAGATGAAAAGATCACCTACTTAAGGATGGGTGCATTCAACATCTTGCTTCACAAGATTGTGATTAATTGCCTCCGACCGAAATCAACTTCCAAAGCGATGTTTCAAGTTCGGAGGCCAAGCGATGTATGCCATTCTTTTTGGAAAAAGGTTTTCTCTCCCTCACACTGTGATGTTTCACATGTATAGAGCAATGATGAAGGACAGTGGTCAACTCCCTTACCCAAGCCTTGTTACGAAGTTATTCAAACATCTGAATATTCAGCCTCCACAAATCTTTTGTGTTCGACCATGCGATCATATGGTGGTAGGTCTGAAAATGGTGACCAAATGCGTCGAAGGAACTGAGCAAGGAGTTGGAGAAATTTAAGGAGAAGACTCCTGCAAAATCTCATCAAATATCTTCTGCAGCTAAAAGAAAAGGGAAGGAGCCCATGGTTGCTCCATCCAAGAGAAGAAGAGCTCTCCTCGTTGAGGATGAAGATGATGAGGAAGACATCACCATCTCTGCATTGGCTTTGAAGAATTTAAGTCGTCTGTTCCACAAAGAAGAATCGGAACAAATGACAAAAGAAGCGAGAGGAGAAGGAAGAAGAAGAAATAGAAGCTGAAAAAGAAACAGAGGAGGAAAGACCAAGAAGAAAGAAGAGAAGAAGGAGAACTCTGAATAACACTCTTCTCCACCTGTAGGCATGGAAACGGGGGAGATCGGGAGAAAGGAGTGAAGTCTTCATGTCCGGATGCAAGTGAAGGAGTTAGTCGCTCACCGGCGGGCCGGAGGATGTTTATGCATCTCAGTTTCCAGAAGAAGGGCATGAAGTTTCATCGCCAAACCTGCAAGATTATGCTGATCTACCATCGTCTGCATTTACTCCATCAGATCGAGCCGAAGCAAGTACTCAGACTGATAATGGAGCAGATTTTCGCAGAATCATGGATATTCTTTTGGAGATGCGAGGTCAGATTTATGCCTTGGGATGCAAAGTTCAAAGCTTGAAGAATGAAGGTCAAGCTTCTTCCTGTTCATTGAATGATAAAATGCAAGCCCCCTCTATTCAGAATCAGGCCAATGCCAAAAGTGAGGAGATTGCACAACTAAAGGAAGATTTTAAAAGGCTGGAAGGCATCGTTCAGTCTATGAAAGATTTCCAGCTTGTCCGTGTTCCCAAGCAATCTTGACTTCATCTCATCCTTTTTAATGATGACAAAAAGGGGGAGAGATGCAAGATTTGATCAAAAGAATCACCTAAATAATAAGCTTAAAAACCGTATCATTTCTATTTATCACATAGTAAATAAATACGATTACCAGTGTGAATTGGCTAATTTTTTATCTGTCCGACATACTTTCTCAACTTAATATAATGCACTAAGCATTAAGATGCATAAACGTCAAATAAATATTCATATGCATTAATAATGAAAAACACAAATTCATTAAGTGTGAACACTTCAGGGAAATTACAATATTCAGTATATCAGCCTTTACGTAGTCCTAGAGATTTTACATTACCACAAGACACATCTCTAGGTATTGGCTTTGTCATAGGATATGCTACCATTCTATGCGTAGATATGTACTGTAAGTTCACATCTTTTTGTGCAACCATATCCTTGACAAAATTATACTTGTTATCTATATGTTTGGTCTTACCATGAAATTTTGGATCTTTGGTGTACGCTATAACTGCTTGGCTATCACAATTAACCAATAATGGATTTGCAGAATATACCCAATAACATCTAAATAATCCAAAAATCTCTTAAGTCAAACACCTTCTTGTACTGCTGCTGATAATGCCACGAATTCAGCTTCCATCGTGGACAAGGCTATACACGTTTGCTTCTTACTGTTCCAAGATATGGCGTCATTATTCAATAAGAAAGCAAAACTAGAGGTAGATTTCCTTTCATCTAAATATCCTCCCCAATCAGCATCTTAATAGCCTTCAAGTCGCAAATCATTTATTTAGTAATTCAGCTTGTAATCAGTAGTTCCCTTCAGATTTCTCAGTATTTTTTTTAACGGCCTTCCAATGTGCTTGACCTAGATTGGATTGGTATCTACTCACCATTCCAATTGAAAAACATATGTAAGGTCTTGTACACATCCTAGCGTACATCAAGCTCCCAACAATACTAGCATAATGAACATGTTTCATCCGTTCCTTCTCTTGTAGAGTCCTTGGACATAGTCTATGACTCAATCCTTCACCTTTTGCAATAGGAGTATCAATGGGTTTACAATCTTGCATACGAAATCGTTCAAGAACTTTATTTATGTATGTTTCTTGCAAAAGAGATAATGATCTCTTCGAACGATCTCTTGAAATCTTAACTCCAATGATGTATGCAGCATCACCCATATCTTTCATCTCAAAGTTGGAAGATAACCAACTCTTGATAGTGTCAACAAACTCCATATTGCTTCCGGCAATTAGTATATCATCAACATATAATGATATGATCACAAATTGATCTTTAGATCTTTTGATATATACATAATGATCCTCATTAATCATTGTAAAATCATATGCCATTATGGTATTATGAAAATATATATACCACTGTCTTGACGACTGCTTAAGGCCATATATCAATCTCAAAAGTCGACATACCTTTTCTTCTTGGCCTTTCATAATGAAACCAGCAGATTGTTCCATATATATTTCTTCATCTAATTCTCCATTGAGAAAAGCAGTCTTTACATCCATTTGATGTAACTCAAGATCCATACTTGCCACTATTGCCAGAATAATGCGAATTGAGGTAAATCTCACTACATAAGAAAATGTTTCTTCATAACAATTCCTTCCTGTTGATTATACTCCTTCGCCACAAGGTGAGCTTTATGCATTTCTATCGAGCCATCAGCTTTATGCTTTATTTTGAGAATCCATTTGTTCCCAATAGCTTTGCATCCTTTTGGAAGATCAACCAATTCCCAAACATGGTTTGACTTCATTGACTCCATCTCATCTTCCATTGCATGCATCCATTTTTTCCTTACTAGGGCAATTTAGAGCCTCATTAATATTTCTCGGCCCATTCTCATCTTGTGGAGCAACCATAAAAGTTTTCCCTTCAATGTCAAAATGTCGACGTGGAATGCTTTTGCGACTTGTTCGCCGTATGAGAAATTGTACACTTTGCATATCATTCCCCATCATGCTCCCACTCGGATTAGATAATGACGATATCATCTTATCATGTGGTTGTAATTGAGAGTAAATTGAATTAAATTCATCACTTCTCATGTTACTCCAATTTAGAAGAACTCCATTAAGTTCATTATCTTGATCCAAGGTTTCAAATAGGAAGTAATCCTCACCTATTTCGCCTTTCTTAGGAAATTCATTCTCTAAGAATGTGACATCCCGTGATTCGAATTCAGTTATACTTCCACTTTCCTATTCACCTATGAACACATACCATTTCGAGTGTTCAGAGTATCTTATGAAAATATTCTTCTTTCCTCTAAAACTCAATTTCCCAAACGTATGAGAGGGCTCATGAGTATAGGCAGCGCAACCCCATGGTTTAAGAAAACTTAAATCCGGTTTTCTACTTGTCCGTAACTCATATGGAATGGAAGTAACTAATTTGGAAGGCACCCAGTTGAGTATATAGGCACCCAGTTGAGTATATAGGCAGCAGTTAATAACGCATCACTCCAAAAAGAGATAGGGTAGTTAGCATGCACCATCATAGACCTAACCATTTTCAGTAGGGTTCTGTTCCTTCTCTCTACAACACTATTTTGTTGAGGAGTATATAGAATAGATAACTGTTTTTCTATTCCTTTTTCATCACATAATTTTCTAAGCTCATCAAATAAATATTCTCGATCTCGATCGGATCTCAATACTTTTATTTTCTTGTCTAATTGATTTTCTACCAAGTTCATAAACATTTTGAAATAACTCAATGCTTCGGATTTATGAGAAATCAAATAGACATATCCGAATCGAGTATAATCATCTATAAATGTGATGAAATAAACAGCTCCATGCCTTTCTCTCACATTCATCGGACCACAAACGTCAAAATGGATTAAATGCAAATGAAATTCAGCACTTGTGCCTTTTCCAAATGGTTTTCTTGTTGTTTTCCTTATTAGACAATACTCACACATGGACAAATCGACTTTTTCAATGTTGCCCAATAAGCCATCTTTAGCTAGTCTATTCATACATTGTTGGCCAATATGACCAAGTCTAGCATACCACACATTCACATCATTATCATATGAATTAGAAGATGTGAAAAGGGAATAACAAACATTGACATCACCATAGTCAACATTCAATACAATAAAACCATCTAGAAACTAACCACAACCATAGTAACTTGTATCCAAATACAAATCCACACCACTATTATGGAAATTCATATTAAAACCAAGTTTAACCAACACTAAAACAAACACTAAATTCCGACGAATCTCCAGAGCATACAATACATCATGTAGGAACAAAGTGCGTCCACCACGCATGTGCAGTTAGCAGGTGCCAATTCCTTTTACTTCTGCTCTGGAGTTGTATCCTACATAGATCCACTTAGTTCCAGTTGGTACTCGTCGGAATTCTACGAAGGATTCTCTATCCTTCGCTACATGGTCTGTTGCTCCCGAATCTACAGTCCACAAAGGATTAGATTTAGCTAAGAATACAGAACTTGATACATTAGCAAAGTTCTTAAGAATACAAGGGGTGAGTACCTTCTTTGACTTGCGACAGTCGCGAGCGTAGTGACTCTTCTAGTCACAGTTGTAACACTTCACCATTGAAATACTCTTTACTCGAGGACGTGTTCGTCTCTTATGTTGGTCAGCTCTTGATTTCTTGCAAGGACTTGATCCCTTGCATTTATACATATTGAATGAATCAATGTGCTTGCGCCTAGAGCTCGAAGCTCCTACTAAGTTGGAAGCAGCACAGTAAATATCTGCTTCCCACTCAAATGCTTTTAGGCGGTCCTCTACTAGCTCAAGGTGGCACATAACATCCTCAAGATCTTCCATAACATGGTCAAGAGCTTTTAGTGCTTCTTGTTTTTTAAGCACATATTAAATTTTCATATTCAATATTTCACAATTATTGCCGTTCATTTTGTCTTCTTTGTTCAAATCAGCAATTATGTTTTTAGTTGCTGAAGCCATCAATTTAAACATATCGGACACATATGCATGAATTATTAATGCCTATCGTTTATGCATCCATTTTACACAGACCCATCATATTAATGAATAATTTCAAGTAAGATTTCGAAATCAAAAGGTCACTATGTTTCCAATCATCATCCAAAAAATCCTAACTTAAAACTATCATTAATATAATCTTCTATGTAAAATAAGTTCAACAAAGTCACTAAAACTCTCTTGAACTTCTCACAATGAATTGTAAATTAACATACTAATTTACAACAATAAATAATATTGAACTTTCAATAATTACACATGTCTATTACACTAAGTAATATATCCAGAGGAAAATATCGACATAGAAAGAGACATTAACACCTAAAAACAACTCAGACTAATCTAAAAAATAAATAGAGAAAGTCTTTTCTAATCTATCAGTAAAATTCTCTAAGAATTCTGAAGGCACATTGGCCAACCATAGAAAAACTTTTGGAGAGCTCTCATGCCACCTCCAAGGCGCATTTACTCTGTGCCGGTGGCACTCATCCCAAGGGTTGAAGTTTTAGTTAACTCGATTCTATAGTATTCTCTTACAAAAGCTACTGTAAGCCTCCTATAATCCGGGATCACGTTGACCTCCCATAGGCAATCTAACACTGCTTGCCATCCGGGTGGAAGGGTGTTCATGAAGGTTGGCACCTTCTCAAAATCTGGAATAGGATAATCATTCCAGATGATTTCTTGTATTATCTTATTGACCCTAACCACGTGTGATACTACATCACCGTCATTCCATCGATAATTAGCTAACTCTGTCATTAGCTCTTTAAGTCTTGCGTTTTCCTCCTCCGTTCTTGGAAATACAGGTATGCGTACATAACGCATAATAGTTTCTACAACAAATGCAAAACAAAAATGTATTACTTATAATCCATAATGAACAAAAGGGGAAAATATATAATTTTCCATGGTTCATGCAACAAATGCAAAACGAAAATAAAATAAAAAAAATGGATTACTTATAATCCATAATGAACAAATTGGAAAATGCAAATTTTCCTCTTTTTTTTTTTGGTCGATCAACTCCAGTCAACGGTGGTCAACGCAGATCAACGATGGTCAACGGTCAACGGTCAAAGGGGTCAATGGTCAATGGGTCGAGTCAACGAGTCAATCGGGTCAACAAGCCATCGGGTCGGACCGATGAGGCCGGGTCGGACCAGTCAGGCCGGTTGGGCCGGTCGGTTCGTCGGACGCACATGCCACGTGCATGCCTGGCTGACGTCACTATGACGTCAGCTGGCACGTGGCCTCTGCGCATCCGTCGCACGCACGCGCCTGAGGAAGAACGAATCAGTGCGTGCGTTGCACGCATTGACGACACTGGTTCCTTCCTAGCCGCGCGTGGCGGCGCGTCCGACGGCCTCGAGCGGCGATCCGCCACTCGATTTTCTCGTATCGACGAGAGCTTCGACCCTACACTATCGAAAACAAATTTTGACTTACAGAAAATCACAAAACAGGGTGAACAATACGCGGGTGTTGGGATTTTTTTCGTCCCCGATTGGCTGACGGCGATGTTTCACGAAAATTCAATCAAAAGCAATTCATAAACATGAAAAGGGATCGGGAAACATAAACTATGGCTCCGATACCAATGTTGGGAATAATTGATTCCCTAAAACAGATTCGACACTAAATCGAATCCCTAAAACGAATGCGGAAGACAAACTCAAGAATAACATGTATCACTGATCAAAGATACACCACGGAATCGAACGTACCTTATTGTCCACAGATTAAACACCAATGCTGCAGTTCGAGGAAGAATCCTGATCCCGTTCTACCAAGGAGCGTGCTGTCGCTAATAGGGGGAGAAAAGAATGTTGTTTTGAGGGTGTAGAGTCTTATGCTTCTTGGAGGGAGAGAGAGACTAAAACCACTTACGTACTCTAAAGGGTACATTCCCTTTTTCCTTTTTCTCTCTTACGTCTTCTCCAAAAGACGTATCTCTTCAACATAAAATGTTTCGTCCAAAAAGACAAAACTCCTCAACGTAACACCTCTTCATATCTCAACCCTTCATTCATGGGCCCTTATCTTGCAGGCCGGGCTTTTAGGCTCAACATGGGCGGACGGGCCCACTTAGGCCCATCAACACATGAATAAAAAGCATCAATCACAAATCATCAAAACCCATAAACGTAAGCTAACCAAAGAGTCATTGCAAGCAATCAGGCGACTAGCGTGGCTGGGTGAGGGCCGCACTCACTCAAGCGAGTCGTTGCTCGGATCAATGAAGGTTGCGCTCATCAAAGTGAGCCGTCGCCTTGCCACGCTCGCTCAAGTGAGCTATTGCCTCACCACACTGGCTTGAGCGAGCAGTGCTAGCTCAGGGCTCGAGCACAAGGGCTCAAGTGAGCCATCACCTAGATTGACGAGGGCTTCGGCGAGTGTGACCCTCGTAGGTCTAGGCGACGACTTGCTCGAGCGAGCGTGACCCTCGCCCAATCGCGCTCGCTCGAGGGAGCCATTGCCTAGGGCTCGACCAAGCCCTCGCCAAAGGCGTCCATCCCATTGTTGCAAGTCAGCAAGATGGGTAAAACTTACCATGAACGAGATGTTTGAGCCGATGAAGGAGCAGCAGTTGTTGGCATCAGAGAGAATGACTAGTTGGGAGGTGCCAAAGAGAACGACGGAGAGGATGGTGGTGAGGATGGCAATTAAGAGGCGCCGAAGATAGAGAGAGGGACTCGAGACAGACAGGGCACGGGTTGAGATAGAGAGGGCATGGAATGAAGCAACTTCTGATTCTTTGTTTTTGTTCTTTTGATTCTGTTTTTGTTCTTTTGATTCTTTGTTTTTGTTTTTAAGAATAAAAATTTTACTAAACAGGTTTCTTTTCTTTTTTTTTTCCTCAAAATAAAAGAATAGAATCATTTATTCCAAGGATGATTACCAAATATGGCCTTATTCTACCCCCATAGAGAAAATAAACTTATAGGACATTTAAATTAATAGCTTATTCCATTGTCCTTAATAGCATTTACTCTTCTCCTTGCAAAATTTGAAATCAAGTAGCTGTTTCAAGCTTCCAAAAATGATGGAAAATTGAATAGGACGTTCTAGTATGTTTTCGCAGATTTCATATGTTTAATATTAAAAATTCTCAAATTAGGAGAGCCGTAGGAAAATAAATATGCAGAATATTAAGCAATGTCATTTTCTTCCTCAAACCTTCATTTAAGATAATTTTAGATAGGGGTTAAAAAAGGCAAGGATGAAGTAATTCTCTGTACTTGTTAAAAACAGAGATTCTCATATTGCTTTCTTCCGAACAAACAAAAAAATATCGCTTTCTTCGTTGTTCTTCTTGTCAATTTTTTTTTTTTTTTTTGAGTTTTTATGGAAGTTAATTCTAAAACCACAATTAATACCTTGGGTTTATGTGGATGAAATTTTTGTTTAAAGAGAATTTAAAGTGACCTGATGGGAAAAAAATGTCTATCTAAAGCGAGTACTACATGTAGAAATGATATGTGTGCAACTTTTTTTCACGGTTTAAGTAAATAACTACATGTATGAAACTTACTTGTAAGATTTTCTCCCTCCAACATTAATTTATGAGATTGGTGTCCAAATCAACAGATTTTATTCATATGGTTCCTTGTTTGTCAGAAAAAAGAATCTATTAAGTAAAAGTTTTGTGAACCAACCATTTTGCAAGTGAAATGGAGCTCAAGATAGATCTAACTTGAGTTAGATTAACCACTAGTGGATCAATGTTTACGATGGGTCGTGTCTCCCTCTAAAGTGGAAGATGCCATCAGGTTAATAATTGCCAACCCATTAATTATTTTGTACTTCACAAAATAATGACAATATCCTTTCGCTCAATTTTGATATTGACAATGAACGACAAAATTTCACCAGCAAGTTTGCTTTTACCCAAAGAAAAGGAAAAGTTTGCTTTAGCCAACAAGTTTAGTTTCGCTTACTTTCTTTATGATATAAGCCAAAGCCAAATTGGAGTTCATATAAGTGGGATGCTCCAAAAAGTGATGTCCATCTCCCACCAAAGCAAGTGACTTTCCACAAACCAGGAATCTCCCTCTATCTTGTTTCTTTTATTAAGTAAAGATTGCAGGAGCTCAATTATGGTATCTCATGTATTATAGGGCGGGAGTCAAGCATCTCATCGCGCATGAATGATGATTATTGCTTTGTGTTAGGTTGACTTTTATCCTCAAATTGATCATATCTTAATTCTACTTGCACATCCAACAGTAACTACTTGAATTTTGAACCATCAAACTAAGTAGGCCCAAATAATGTTTACGCAGAGTATGGGCTTCCTCAAATTTATCATATCTTAATTCTACTTGCTTTCTCCCTTTCATTGGATTGAATCATTATTATGCTAGAATCGCCATTAACCTATTTTAAACCAATTAGGAGTCTAGTAAGACGGGTGGTCGCCTTACTCTACGAAGCAGATATTCGGGCTCATGGACTTGTAAATGGTAGATTAAATTAACTATTTTCTTTTTAGGAAAACATTTTCATGCGATCTCAGTTCATTTTATTCCTTAAAATTTAATCTAAATGTCCATGTAGAAATGGCCATCTGTGGAGAATCACTAAAATAAAATAATGCAAATGAGTCAATATATCGTGCAATGTCTAAAATTATAAAAATAGCATAAATATGAAAGGAATAAAAGTAAAACAAGACATAAAAGGAAATGACCCGACCAATTTCCGACAACATTTTATACGGCTTTGGTATTATGTCCTGAGATAAGAACCTGTGAATGGTGACGGAAACTTCTAAAGAAATTCCAAAAGTTTAGTGTAATGCGCCAATGCCCATATTGAAATAACGCATGCAAATATGACATGATATGCAAAAAATACTTCCTAAATGAGGTACTTTCCTACAATGCGCATCTATGCACAGAGATAAAACATATCCTAGGATATTCAGGAAATTTACTCAATCAGTCCTAAACTTATTGTACGGACATTAACTTAATCTTAAACTTTCTAATTTTGTCAATTGAATCCTAAATATTTGCTCGAAATTTCAATGTAGTCATTTCAGTCAATTTTAATTGAAAATCGCTCATAGTGGCTACTCATCGTTTGTCGTCCCACTTGGCACATCACCACATCAAAGTAAGAGAATATGGGTGCTTCAGAAATCACCTCTTTTCCTCACTTTTCTCTCACTTCCCCCACCACGACTCCATGTTCCCTCTTTCTCTTTGTATATCCCAAGAAAATGGCAACCCTAGATGCTCCCTAATCAGCTACTAAACTTTTCCTTTTGATAAAGTAAGACTTTACTAATTGGGAAAACTGTTCTATTACATCAAGAATATACGAGAAAAGAAAGGGAAAAACTTAAAAGACAACTAATTCAAAAAAAAAAAATTGTAACATAAGGTCCACAAAGAGTTAGGGGAAGATTCAAATCCTTCGAAATTGTAACATAGTGGCCAGGTGAATCCTTGGGAAGTGGGCATAAATGCAAGACTCCTTTTAAAGAAGGTGTTCGTGAGAATAAGGAAAAGACAGTGTGGTCGGGCCATGATTGGACCGGCAATGGCCTAGTCAGCGACCGGGTGTCAAAAGTCCTTTGTAAGTGCGTTGGTCCGGGCTTGTCCAAGGGCATTGTCCATAGCCGCTTGGATCCAGCATGCGTTGACATAATGCAGAGGTATTTTAGACCTCTTCTTATTTTTCTTACATTTCACATTTTTTAGATCGTGCCATCCCAAGCACTTGCTCATGCTACAAAAGCTAATGTCTGCGAAACTCCTTAGAGGGTTCAACTATTCAGACTCTCCGATCCCTATAATCCCTTGATGTATATTGCTTGTACCGTTAATCAATGCAACCGAGTAGAACATTTTTTCATTACCTGTTTTCATTCTTGTTTTTTCACATACAACCCTGAGAATTGTGCGTGCGTCTTAGCATTAGGGCATTAGACGCTTGAGTAGGCTGATGTACTACTCGTGATCAGGGATAGTACAAACCACCTGGACTTCGAACTGGTTCAATTAATTGGATCGTGACATTTGATATCAAAGCTCGAATTATAGTGATAAGACTTGGAAGTCATGATCAACACTCAAATCGCTGAAGCTTGGAAATGGATTGAGAAGTTGGAGACTAAGGTGAATGCCCTAGATAACCTAAGGCATTTTTCAGGGAACTCGAAGAGCAGATTGGTTTAATTGAGAGATCGAATCATGTTGCAAGAGATCAAATGGGTATTCTCAAGCATGATGTATGAGGCTCTATACACATTTGGCGAGAGGAGATAGCGCAACTGACTACATAAGTGGTCGTGGTCATACTAAGGCGCGCCATGGGTTACGCATCCAACTTTGAGATGGGTCGCAAGAAGGTGCCAAGACCACAGGCTTATTTTGGTGCGCAGCATCCCGAGAACTTTCAAAGCAAATAGTTGGGTAAATCTCGCGTGAGCATGCCACGTGATTCAGTCTCGCACTAGCTTTACGTACTTTTATATATACATTAATATATAGTATTCGGATGTGTAAGAAAGCAAGGAGGAGTAAATAAGATAATGAAGAAAGTGACTGGAAGGAGAGATTTAGGGAAATTTTTTTTGTATTTTCTTCAATTCTCCCGAATGTACGATGCTCTGTAAATATAATATAAGATGTACACAATAAATGGCAATGATATATTCTCCAAATCAGATCTAATCTCAACAAATCAATCTCTATCCCAATCTAATCCCTGATTGATTTAGTGCATGATCATAATCAAAAACGGAATCTCGAGTGTATCTTCCAACATAATGAAATAGATTAATTAGTGGATTATGTTGTATCCAACACGGATCCTGTATGATTGAATTTTGGATTCAATGCTCCTTGCCTTTCTCTTGTGCTGGTATTAAATTGGTTCTAACCATATAACCGTCAATTACCAGGCGACAGCTCTTTCGAGAGATGTATTGTATGAACTTACATTTTATAAGTTGAAAAACTAGACGTAAGTAGCAACAGCCAATCAACAGGATAGTATGTATAGGTTACTATAATTAGAAAATTTAGGCTCCATTCGTTTCGCGAAAAACATTTTCCTCATTTTTTGGAGTCCGGTTCACTATGAAAAAATGAGTCAATGGAAAACGTATGCTTAAATTTAAGAAAATAATTTTTCTCTTTGAAAAATCATAAAACATTTTCCAAAATATGATTAAGTATCAACATTTGGACCAAAAACTTTACACTTGAACACGAACACCCTAATGTTAGTTCTCAAGTCTCAATGTTCCGGACCAAGTCTCTAACGGCCGAGCCTAGGCCCCTGACACCCACACTTGGGTCCATCAAGGCTGGGCTTGAACCCTTGGTGCCCATGCCTGACTCCTCGGCACCCAAGCCAAGGTCCATAATTTTGGATTCTCAATCCTCTAGCTTCGGTCCACAAAGGCCATGTACTAGTCTTCAACACTCAATCTTAGTCCTTGATTAATGAACTGTTCATTCTTATAAAAATATTTAAATAATTCGAGTTTTGAGGTTTTTTTTTTTAATCCTTTGGGGGGGTAATTTTCCTTATCAAATGACAGAAAATATCTTCTAGTTCATTTTCAGCTTTCAGCCATATATTGTAAAATATTATCGTTTTCTTTTTCAAAAAGTCACAGTTTCCGAGAAACAAATAGAGTCTAAGTTAAGCGTGCAAACTCAAGAGTTTAATATGGTGGAAGGGTTTGCTAGAAAGTTCTCTATATAAATTGGCAAATTCAATTAATCAAGACCACCCTAATTGTCACGCCTCGAATCTCGAGCACGCGCACTTCCCTCGGTGGTCGATAAAATTTCGACATTTCCAAGACGCGTCACCGACCCAATTGATTATGCACATGCGGAAACGTATAATAAAACAATCCCCAGACAACACTCAACATGTGATAGAAAAGTAGGATAACAAATTTCAAACCAACACACTTTTATAAACACCTTAGGTTCTTATATAGAATGTCTATCTAAAAAAGAACTACAAAGCCACCTATGCTCATGACCCTTTCGCTTCAAGCTCTGAGTTCTTCACATTAGGGACCTAAAAATGATAACCCATGACGGGGTGAGAATAAATTTCAGCGAGTTCACACCTTAAACCTTGATTAGGAAGGAAATACGCCTAGAGGTAGTCTAATCACACATTATACAAGACTCACCTCACCTCAGTTCCTTCCTGCACATCAATACAATTCATATCACATATGCATATAATAAATGCACACATCAATTGGAACGTCTCACTCAAATCTCAATCAATTACAAGGGTCTTGATTATAAGACCATATCGTTATGACACGTCCCATTTCGTGCAACACAATTTTGTCCTATAATCAGGCGCGTCAATTTCAATCATTTATGTGTTTAAATTACTTATGACCCAACAACCACTGCCAACTCAATAGTTAGCGGTCTTTTGGCGTAGCCGGACGTCGTCTCGCACCATCGAGCATAGCAGTATCTATATCTAGACGACATTCCATATAGGAGTATCCGTCCAACTTCCACTAGGACCAGTATTCGTTGACTTGGGGTATTCTCGAAAGAGCATCGTCCGGCTTACAGCTCGTGACGGGTTCCAATAACGATTCCATGCATATCAAATCCCGGCCAAGAACATTGTGCTTTGCACTCAAATGTTTCAATTAAGATAATATGCTCGGCCTATTTTCTTCATATTGAAAACACCGATAAAATAATCATGTGTGGGTACATGGTTAGTTTAAATCATAAAAATTTATATCCTTCATTTTAAAATCCCACTATTTGATATAATATCTAAAAACATTTTCGGTGTCAAAACTCGACACTCAGTATTTTCTAATTAAATACCAAAATTTCGTAATTTTGAAATAGATACTCAAGATCACAATCATCACTCAATTTGCACAAATTAACTTTCAATTGTATAAACTAAGCACACCACTGCAATCATCACGAAATTCCGATCACCGGCTATCCGATATAATTTCCAAAAAATATTAATGAATTAAATAAATAACAAAATTAATTAAATAAATACAAATTAAATAGATAAATATCTACTTAAGCCTAATAATGCTAATCTAACCACCTAATGGACTAATTAAATTATTATAACCATCCTAATTACAAGACAATATAATAAGCTATCTAAATACAATCTCTAACCACCTAATTAACTAATTTAACTAACCTAATTTAACTAAACAAGCTAAGAATTATACTAATCTAATCTTAACTTAAACTAATCACCCCTTAAGCATCATTAACCTCATAAGCAAGGTTTAGTGAGTAAACTCACTGAATTAGCTAGCCGGTGAGCTCACGGCAACGGCAACACGACGATGAGTGAAACACGGGCCTACGGCGATGTCAAAGGGAGCTCGGACCAGGCTAAAAACGGCCCAAGACGGCTCAACTAGGGCTGAGCTTTGGCTTGGCTTCCGCGAAGGGCCGCGGGTCGGCTTCGAATGGGCTGGTTTCTGCTTGCTTTGAGGCTGAATTACGGGCCAGATTGGGGGCGAGGAGAATTGCTCGATTTGGTGCTGGGCTTGGCCGAGTTGCTGAAGCGTGGAGCGGGCGCGAGAAAATGGAGGAGCTGCTGGCGGTGACACTGAGGACGTGCAGGTGCTGGGCTCGTGGGTTGACTTCAATACATGGGATGGTGGAAGTTGGGCTGAATTCATGAGGGACGGCCGGCAACAGATTGAGGGAAATGGAGCCTGCGGATGCTGGCGTATGGGTTGGGCTGTAAAGCGGTGAAGGAGGAAGCAAATGGGCTGGCGTGGGCTGGGTTGCGGACGTGGAGAGGAGCGCTGCTGGCGTGAGGGGAAACGGACGAAGGAAAGAGGCAAGCTGGCAATGGCAGCGTGAAGGAGAATCAGTGTGGTTGCTTCGGTGGAGGGACAGAGGTTGGTGGAGCTGCAGAATTCAAAGAGAGGAGTTGCTTCGAAGGAAAAATGAAAGAAGGGCTGAACAGAAGGGATCGGGGGAGTTGGTGTACGCAGGAAGAAGAGAGGGAAGGGATGAGGGAGAGAGGAGGAACATCAAGGAGACAATAACCTCACAAGTCAACACAAATATCTTGAGCACTTTAGTGTTTCTTCACCCTTATCTTCAGCCTATCTTCAGCCAACAATGATCAATAGGTCATCCATGGCCAAATTCAACACCAACTTACACCAATTGAAGCCAAAATGAAGACCAAAATGTAACAGCCCCTTTAGCCTACGAATTTCATCAATTTCTTCACCAATTTCCCCAATTTGATTACCAATTTTGCTAAGGAGGAAGCCTACACAAATTCTACAATTTCCCTTCGCCAATTAGCTCACTTTGGAGGCCAAATATCCACTTACTTTGGCCCCTCCGAATTTCCTTTCTTTTCCAAATCGTCCAAAATTGATTTTCTGTAAAAATCTCAGGCTCACTGAAAATTCTTCGAAGGATGAGTCGACGTTCCTAATTGTGACATGACATAACTTTCAATTTCTGAAATTAAGTTCAATTTCATGGTTAATTTCAACCGAATGCGATTTTAGCGTGACCTAACCTACTGGGTAGCTTTTAGGAATTTTTAGTGCATTTGACCCGTGGTCGATTATTTTTTAGTCACATCGTACATATTCAACACATTGGCGACTCTCGGTTATCGTGAAAATATCGATGTTTCAAATATGAGCACAGGGTACAGAAACGACAAAAGAATCGATTTAATGTCATTCGACGGGAATTTTGCAATTAGGTGGAATCACCCACACTTTAATGACATGCCTCTGTAGAATCGACATATCTCCAGTCTTTAGTCGATTTTAACGGTGCCATATTGACCATTGCAGATTAGCATGGTCGAGCAGTCGATTTCTAATCTCAAGTCTGTCGCGTTTAGATCCCTTAACAACTTCACCTGATAGATTATTTATCTCATGAGTGGCCAACTCAGATAAAAATGTCATAGGCATATCGATGAAAAGCCCATTTCATTTCATCGAAAACAGGGTTGAAAATTAGGATGTCACCGTAAGGGTGCCAAAAGTTTCATATGGTGCGCACTTGAGTATGAATATATATTCGCTCACTTGAGTGCCACATCAAAGTAAAATTAATTACTTGAGTGCCAATTCTGATAAATCATTCAACGTGAATTTTTTTTTTAATTTTGAATTTTTTTTTTCACTCACTTGAGTGCTTTTTTTTCTTTTGAGCCGACGAAGGTCACTAGTGACCCTTTCTCAATCTAGGCAAGGGCCACCTCGCCCTTAGCTACAAAGGCCCTAAGCGAGGTCATTGGGGCCTCGTCGGCTACTGGCGAGACCGCAAGGGCCCTCGCCAGCTTTAGGTAGCCGTGAGCATCGTCACCTAAAGCAGGTGAGGGCCCTCATGGCCTTGCCCGCATTCGGCAAGGTCGCAATGGCCTCACTAGCTTTGGGTAGCGTCACTAGTGGTCGGTGAGGCCGTGACACCCACACTCAAATCTAGCCACGAAGGCCTTGAGTGAGGGCATCGTGACCCCATTAGCCGTGAGCGAGGGCCTGGGGCCCTGAGGGCATTTGTGGCCAAGGGCGAGGTGGCCCTTGCCCAATCTAGGCGAGGATTTCGCAATCAACGAGGGTCATCAATGACCTTAGTTGGCCCTAAAGAAGATAAAAGCAAAAAATAAAAATAAAAACTCAAAAAAAAAAATTGTCTACGTCAGACACTAGCGAAGTCACGTTGGACAACCGGTGTCCAAATCCAATTTTCTGATGAGGCAAATCGTAATTGGTACTCAAGTGATCAATTTTTCAAGTTTGTGGCACTCAAGTAAATACCGTATGAAATTTTTAAGCATGTGATCCATTGTCGACAATCATAAGGATTACTATACATCAATGACCACCGACCAATGTCAATATACGATGACCTATGGCTAGCGATAGCAGACAAGGATATCAATTAAAAGGGGCGACGGATGACCGATTAGGAAGAACAGGATAAGGTTATAAGTTTTCAAATTTTAAATCACAAGTGAGTGATGCAACAGAGTCAATGAAGTCGTGCAGTAACCAAAACGCAATTTTAAGGGAGTAACTACTGGAACACAAGTTTTACCAAGAAAAAAAAAACTACGGGAAAACAAGTTCATCACATTGTGAGAACATGGCCATAAGATTTTCGGAGATGAGGGAACATGGCTACAACTACAAGAGAACTACTTCGAGATGGTTATAGCACAATCACTTTAAATACCAACATTCACCTACTAGAGAGTCCTCACTCACAAACAACAAATCCATTATCTTTTAGTTATCTTTACTTTCTTGCACTCTAATTTATATTTTCCAGATTTGTGTCATCTATTAAATTCCAACATGGTTCTTGACTCTAGTTTCCAAATCCACATCGTCGATAATAGTTTGACATGTATCTTTATCTTGATTATAATGTTGATGATTAAATTCTAGCATCCAATATTTGCGTTCTCAAGCTTGTCGTCGATTGAATTCCAACATAGTTCATTTACGTTCAATTCTATTGAAGTGCTGTATTTTCCAAGCTTTGTTGTCGGTTAAATTCCGGAACGTTTTGTGTATGTACAATTTTGTTCACAATAAGAAAATCCATTTTCTTGTGGTATTTCTGTTCCAAGTTGTCACGGAACCTAACTCCCTTTATAAAAACCGAAGAATGACGTTCATTGAAATATATTTCGTTGCCGAACCCAATTCATGCAAAACAATTACTAAGATGGTTTCCATTCAGCATGATATTGGAAGCATTCCCACGCAATGGCAGTTGACAATCCGAGGGAGCATCACGCAGGACGTCATCAGATACTCTGACGGTATAATCGAGTTGAGAAATGCATACCACGTCTGTCGACGAGGGACATATGATACTGATCACCTGATGCTTTTTGTAGTCGAGGCGGTGCATCGAGGAAGTTAGTCCCTACTCCCAGAAAGTCAAAAATGATTATGAGCCGATTTCATGAACCATTGAGACTACCTTTGATGGTCAGAATAAAATTTATGATATGACAAATTCTATCATATCTGGTGTTTGGTTCCTGTTTAAGACATGATAAAATCGGATACAAAAATTATATAGCCCGGATAAAAATATATCATGAGAGAGATGGGATAAAGATGAACATGATTTTTAATATCTATAATATAAAATGTATTTTTCTCGAATCGAAAACATCTTTAATTAATAAAATTAAAATAATATTTGAATTATAATATAAAAAGAAAATTCAAAATAACAAAAAAATAACAGCAGTTTCGTTTTATGTATTCCTACTTTGTTTTATATATTTGGTTCCTTTTTATTATATAATAAATCCTCAATATATATAAATATATGTTTAGTGTTTATATTTATTACATATTTTAGTTATTTTAGCATTTTAGGTATGGAAGGGGAATTAAGAGATAAAAAAAAAGGAAAGGAAAAAGAAATATTATTAAAAATATCACTATTAAAATATTATCTAAAAATATCTACGTTATCGTCGACCATTCTACAAGCATTCACGTAAGCGATATTCGATCAAATTTGGTCAGATCGACTTAATTGGTAAATCCTTAAAAAAAAAAAAAAAAACCTTAGGATTCAATTGATAAAATTAAAAAGTTTGGGATGGAATTGGTAAATATGTAATAGATTTATAAATTTTTAAACAATTTTTAATTGCCTACATTTGTAACCTAAATGTGTCGAACCGGATCACATCGATACATATAGGCATTTTTATTGTTTGTGTACGAATTGATTAATCCAATCAAACTCAATTTGAATATGCTCATAATCATGAATCCTTTTCACGTTGTGTGAACGAGTTTGTGTCGAAATTTGGCTGTCCAAAAGCAAGGCTACGATCCTTAGCCCAACCTTTTTCTTTATCTTGGGCCCACTTCATCTTCTTATTTTTTCCTTTTCTTCTTCAACTTAAACCCAATAAATAAATAGGGGCTAATATCATTTCAATTGTCATTACAAAAATACTTAATATAATTGACATTAAAATATTTTTGGTTGATATTAATTCAAAAAATATTGTTGACCGCGACGGTCCCCACACAATATTCTTAACTTGCAAGAAATTACATGATTCGTGTTAAAATATGTCTCAAGTTTGAGCCCAATGTGAAATTACGAATATTCCGAATTGGATATGTTGCGGACGTTCGAAATTGAACAAAGAAGATCCGAAGATCAACTTCTCAAAGTTTGAATCTGCATTGGAGAATTTGGCTGCTGAAATAGAAAAGTTCAACTTTGACTTGGACTTGGATTTTGTTTAAAATATACGGAGATATGTTTTGGATAAAATCGGGTAAGATAGGAAACGGAATCCTATATATATATATATAGACTTGTGGCCATGGATGAAAAAAGGTTGATCATGAAAAATTGATCTTGAAGCGTCGTCCTGTCGTCGAGTGCTTGGGAGGGATTTTCTTTGTTCGTGAATTAAATCCAAGTAAGTTTAGTGTTGAAGCCAATTAAATCTTGTGGTAAGATTTGCGTGTAATTCCTTCGTGAGATTGAGAGATTATTTCTTGAGAAATTTCGAGGCTAAACATTGCATGTGTTATTGGGTGTAATTGAGACTTGGGAAATACCGAAAGAGTGTTTGAGTGACTTGAGTGTGTAATCTCCTTGTATCGCTTGATTTATAGTGAAATTCGATGCTGCTCTCTCCGTGGACATAGGTCTTTATGACCGAACCACGTAAATTCGGTGTCCGATTTATTTTCTTCTTCTGTCTATATTATTGTTCGATCAATCGCCTTTCACAACAATTGTTATCAGAGTCAGACTTTGGCTAAGTTGAAGCGAATCGATGGCAACAGAAGAAGTAAAAGTGAGAATCAACAAATTTGATGGGAAGGATTTTAGTTTCTGGAAGATGCAGATTGAAAATTATCTTTACCAGATGAAACTGCACTTGCTTTTATTTGAGGAGAAACTAGAGACGATGAAGCAAGCTGATTGGGATTTGCTGGATAGACGAGCTATAGGTGTTATTCGGCTGATATTGGCTCGTAACGTCGCATTTAACATCCTGAAGGAGAAGACCACTGCTGATTTGAAGCAAGCCTTGTCAGATATAACGAGAAGCCCTCTACGATCAACAAGGTCTATTTGATGCGACGTCTGTTTAATTTGAAGATGAGCGAATGTGCGTCAGTTGTAGATCATATCAATGAATTTAATGTAATTGTTAGTCAATTGAGTTCAGTTGAGATTGATTTTGAAGATGAGGTACGTGTTTTGATTCTGTTATCCCCATTCCCTGATAGTTGAAATACTATTGTTACTGTTGTTAGTAATTCCTCTACGTCAACAAGTTTGACGTTTGATGGAGTTCGAGATTTGATTATGAGCGAGGATATTCGTAGAAAAGAATCTCGCGAACCTGTATCTGCTTTAGTAGGTGAAAATAAAAGAAGATCTATAACACATGTGGGTAAGAGTAGTATTAATATGGACAGACATAGTCAATCTAGGACTGTTGATATTGTCTGTTGGAGTTGTGGCAAAAGGGGGCATCTTAGAAGAGACTGTTTTAAGCTAAAGAATAAAAAGGATAAGGAAATTATAGTTAATTCTGCATATAATGTTGCAGCTGTAGCAGATAACGTTGATTATGTCTTGTTTGTCACTAATGATTCATCGTTTGATAGATGGATTATGGATTTTGATTGTTCTTTTCATGTCACACCAAATAAAAACCGATTTATTATTTATCAGTGCACGGGTAGTGGTAAAGTCCAATTAAGGAACAACACCGAGTGCGATGTTGTGGGTGTTGGTGATGTTAAAATCAGAATGCATGATGACATTGTGAGGACATTGATTGGAGTACAACACGTTCTAGAATTGAAAAAAAAAAAAAAAAAAACTTAATTTCCTTGAGTGCCATAGATTCAGCTAATTGCAAGTATTTTTCAAAAGGTTGAGTTCTGAAGATTGTTCGAGGTACCTTGGTGATAATTAAAGGAATCAAGCATAGAGGCCTGTATAAACTTCAAGGTGAGACAATGAAAAATTTCACTGCGGAGACATTGAATGCATCTGTTCGAGAGTCTTTTGACTGCTCGAGGAAGACCTGGGTGTTTGTGCCAATGCACAAGTTTGATGTTGGTGTCAGGATCACATGGTTGAGAGCTTTGATCGAGACGAAGACTGTAAGTCGATCAAACATGTGTGGACTGACAATAGCATGGAGTTCGCTTAGAGCTAGCAAATAAATTCTGCATGAAAGAGGGCATAGTGAAACACCGCACTAGTGCCAGTAGATCACAACAATTTGCAGAATTTATTAGCAAAATATTACTAGAGACGACTTGAAAAATGATCTCTAATGCCGGTATTGCTAGGAGAATCCTAGTTGATGTGCTTAGTACGATAAGCTACCTGGTGAATAGATCCCCATCAACTGCTAATGAATGGCAAACTCCAGAAGAAGTGTGGTCAGGTAACATTGCTAGTTATTCTATTATTAGAATGTTTGGTTGTCTATTTTCGAGTGAGTGATGATAAGCTCAATTAGAGGACAATGTGCATATTCCATGGCTATACACAAGGTGAGCGGGACGATCGGTTGTGGTGTCCAGATATAAATTCATCTGTTAACAGCAGAGAAGTTACCCTTGATGAGTCTCCAATACTTCTAGCTAGGAGTGTGGCATCCCTCGACACGGCCCCCGATCTGCTAGGGTCGCCACAGTGCGCTTACCTTACTTACCTTTTCACTTGTCCTATTAACATTCCACTCTGATACCATTTCTATTGCAGCGGGTCCATAAATCCTAGGGGTTCGTACTATCTCAATCGGTCCCAACACAGATCATATAACGGAAGCATACTTATCATCTCCCTAACCCATACACAACCAAACAATACAATGCAATACACACCAATTACAAACTTTCATATATATAATCCATACACAACCAAACAATACAATGCAATACACACCAATTACAAACTTTCATATATATAATATATATATTATATATATGAAAGTTTGTAATTGGTGTGTATTGCATTGTATTGTTTGGTTGTGTATGGGTTAGGGAGATGATAAGTACTATAACTAAGCTCGGCTAAACTAAAAAGAACCCGATTATACATCAAACATGTACGTCTATCCATCAACTAGTGTCGGCCATCCCAAAAGGTGGCAACCTCCACCAGTCACACGCTCCTATCACACCCATCCTGGTGCATCGGCCGGTGGCGGCGGCAGCATCCCCATCATCCTCCCATCTGAGCGAACATGGACAGACAAAAACTCTTATATTATAGGGCCATTAGGCAAGCCCACGTCGTACATGACCAAAACACGGAAGCAGATGAACACCAAACCATGAACACCGAAGCGGGGTGCTCCGTGCACGTGACCTCGACATCAGACGGTAATCCATAAAACGTAGCCTCGACATCATACGGTAATCCATAAAACATACCACGCGTGACAAGTACTAGAGGCATAGCTCAATCTGAAATATTGGTCCCCAAAGGGAGGAGTACAACCACTTAACAGTAAAGATCCATCAAACTACACAATGCATCAGGCAAGACAATCAAGATATCACGAGTAAAGCACATATCATCCATACTATCAAGCATACATCACCATGCAGTCGTGCATATATCACCATGCAATCATGCATATCTCACCATGCCATCGTGCATATATCACCATGATTCATATCATCCATGCTATCATGTATACATCCCCATGAGATCCATTCAAGCCTTCATGATCGCATTCTCAATGTCAAATAGCATCAATTTACTTCCATAAGCAGATCATGCATCATGCCATATGCATACACCCATGCACATGATTCAATTTCAGTATTTATCTTTCACAAGGATCTCATTATTTTTCTTCTAAGGACCAATGTTTGCATCCCTTAATTTATCGCTCGCACCCAACTTGGCATCGCGAGGAGCCTTCGGCACAAACCTCCGGGCATCCGGCACAAACCTCTGGGCATCTCGCATCCCAACTAGCATCACGAGAAATCCCCGGCATAAACCTCCAAGGCTTCCGACACAAACCTCCGGGCATCCCGAAACTCTCGAGGACCTCTGGCACAAACCTCCGAGCATCTCAAAACTCCCGAGGCATCGTCGGCTCACACCTCCGACGATCTCGTTATTATCACAATATATAATTTTGTATATGTCTAGTTTTCATCATGGCATTTGATGCAACAATATCAAAGGTCTAAACTATCTTTTGATGTCACATGATATGCCAAACATCACCATATATGCAGCATATATATAACCACTCAAGACATCATATTTCGTAAAGCAGTCCATTTATTCTTGAAAATACAGCAAATTTCGGATAAAGCATAATGCACTTCTTTAATAAAAATTCCGGACAAATTAGTAAATGATCTCAATAAATTCTGAAAATTTAACACGGTGTAAAAAATATCCAGATGAAGATATTTCATTAAGAACACTATGTCAAGAAAGTTCCACATCAATCGCATCAGTCCATACATCACAACAACAGAATTTCCAGTACCACTTTTGCACAGTTTGGGAAATAATTTCGATTAAGCCCTTAAATGAACTCCGAAAATTCTGAGATTTTAAAATGTTATATTTGAGACATAGAGATAAAAGTTTCGTGAAGAAATAGAAGTCATATTCGTGATAGATCAAAAGCTATAGTCGTCATACTTTTCATAATCCTCAGTGACGATTTCCAGATCTAACCATTTCCAAGAAAATCATTTCACTGACCAATAATTGTCCGTTCATTCTCAAATTTTATTATGTTACTCCTCAAGACGTTTTCTACAACTCTTATAAAGAACACAAGATCAAATTCGGACTGGATGATTTCACAAAATCCACGGAATCACAACAGATCAACATAACAGTTTCTAGATCTAGCTTCTTCAAAGAAAAATGGTTTCGCCGACCTATACTTGTTCGTTTCCTCTCAATTTTTAGTATGTTAATCATCAAGAAGTCCTCTACAACTTTCATCAGGAAGTCGAAGTCATATTTCAACTAGAACATTGCATGCAACTCACGAAAACACTAAAGGTTGGACTGTTTTTCCCAGAAACAGAATACTAGGCTAGAACACAACTCTTATAACTTCGAAATTTCACACTTCATCCACATCCGAAATTCACCATTCATCACACACCAAACACAACAAGCAAAGGGTAGATCAATGGACTATACTTGCCTCTAATCCAAGCAAAACACAGCAAATAAACGGCGGGGTAAAGCGGACTCGACGGCGGCGACTAGGCAGACGATCGGCAGCAACGGGCCTCCTTCTTCCTCCTCTTCTCTCGCACACTCGCTCTCCCTCTCTCGATTTCACTCTCTCTCTCTCTCTCGGTAACCCTCTCTCTCAATCCGCCCCTTCTCTTTCCTTTCCCCTCAATGATTTGCAATCATTTGATTTTGCATGGCTAATGCCACTTGGCTCTAAGAGAAAAACACTTGGTAAGCTTCTCTTGCCACTTGGGGATTTGCATGCAGGTTGATGGGTCTTCCTTTGGGCTGGTCCTCTCCCTCCATTCCTCTCTTCCCATGGTCGACGGCAGCCTCCTTCCTTTTGGGCTTCACGGGCTAGGCCCTAATGGCCGAACGGTGGGGCTCTTGTGGGCTGGTCTTGGCCTAAGAATTTTGGCCCACTTCCTCTTTTAATAATCTACTCTAAATCTCACTTTTATAAATACCTAATTACACTTATTCACTTGGCCATAAAACTTGAAATCATAAATCAATAAACTCTAACTTATAAATCACATGGCCAATAATAAAATTTTCCCATCAAGTAATTATCAATTAAAAGCTTGGCCTTAAACTTATTGCAAATCATGGATCAAATGGCTACAACATAACTTGATGGTACTTCTATCACCTATCCATGGCTCATAGCACATCTAGAGGTTGTCATGAAATTCTAGGATGCCACAAGAATTGTTTGTGGCAGTGTTAATACGGATCTGGACGGTGTTCAGCTTGAGGTGGAGTTGCAACCAGAAACTCCTGAGGTAGCGAGTACGAGTACTAGCAAAGTAATCGACACGGATGGTGCTTGTAGCGAGGTAGAGCCTATAGAACCAATGATTGCTGTAACTGCTAAAATTAACAAGGTATGTATTCGATCTCCTGATAAATATGGATGCAACAATGGTTTTACTTTATTTACGGTTAAGGAGGTTGTGTCGGAAAATCCTTATGGAGCAGTTAAAGATGCATGTGGAGTTGGTATTCTAATGAGTTAATGTCATCTCGTGGCACTTGGAGCATGAACTGAACTTTCATCTTTCACAAGTGGGAAGTCAAGTTGTGGCGACAATGAGCAAGAATGTTACCTCAATTTCGACTTTTAATTACGTAACTTTGTGGTAAATTGATCCTTTATGGTTTCTAGCTTTGCCATGGTGAACTGATAAACTTTATTTAGGGTCATAAGATTTTAATCATGTAAAGGAAGCTTTAACATTGCACCTTAGGAGAAATCAATTAACTGGTTGTATAATAAAAATTGAATGATCTAGTTGTTGATAAAAACCAGATACTTAGAATGGAAATGAGAGTGAAGCTAGGTTCTTTGGTAACAACCGAAAGATATTAGTAATGATTGAAATTGCACCAGTTAAAATCAAATTAGAAGAGTTGTGCTTCCACTATTCTATCATCTTCCTCTTAATTGCCTTTGGCATATCTATTAAGATAATTTATTCTATCATATTCTGACCCGACATCGCTTCTCTGCTTCGCTTCGATATCTTGATGCGATCTTCCTCCGTTGAGCAATATCCATGGCATTCGCACAGGCCATTTATTAATTAATTAGCATGGCAATTACATGGAAGCATAAATCATGAAATTAAACATAATACTATATCTTGTAATAATTATTCTATAGCTATCATAATATACTACAAACATTAGCATCATTATACACATAAACATACACGAAATATTAGTTATTGAATCAACAGTGACGTACTGAAATGCAAATGCGTTTAGAAGTTAGACAAATTGGTCCATTCCCCTAAGGGTTCATAGTGCATGCCCCATTCAGGTATATATAGACAGCCGAAATGAGCCATTAATAGCCAGACAAAGGTTAGAAGCTCTCCACCTTTGCTTAGCACCTTCACATGTGCCTCTCCTTATATGACTTGCTGCATATGACAGCATCTCAACCCACACTCCGCTCATCACCCTCCACTTCAAATCCTGGAGGCTACCCAACTTTAGGGCCAAAATCCCTAGTCCACGGAGCAGGGATGTCGGTTCGAAAATACCTGACAATATCTTGCACAGCCCCTTCACATCCTTGGTCGCACCATCAGCATGGCCCCATAGCTCGCGCACCGTCTCCGCTGATGTCATTTGGGCAATCCCCTCCACAGCAAACGTCACATTGGGCTGATTAAGGCAAAGATACATCATGTAGTCGGAGAGGATCTTACTGAATTCCCTTTCATCGTTTTCGCCTGTGGATTTTTCATTGTTGTACCACATTTCAATAGCAAGATGCCACATTATTATACTAGCGTCATAATTAACCTCGGTGACATACAATAAAAGATGGCCGCATTCGATCCCCACCGGCTTACTTTTGAGAAATAGGTTACCTCGAGCCTCAAATATTTCCCTCACCTCTGCCAGATCATTTGCATTCTTGGATTTGCGTTTGAGCTCCTTAAAGATATAAATCCATAGTTTCTTAATAAAGGGATTCTTTGACACGTACTTCGTATTCGCAATCATTAGTCTTTCCCTTGGACCACAGCCTCTTATAATTTTCTCACCAGCTTCTTGGAGACAAGAGATGATCTTTTTAGCCACACAAAATGGAAATTTGCAGATATTAGAAAAAGTGGTGATGCCCCTGGGACGATCATGCTTATACATCCTTGTCGGACTCTCCTTCAAAGTCTCGGAAAAAAGGTTGCAAGCAGAGATGGATTCCGACCACCTTCGAAATATTAATGGTGTATTCAAGACCATGTAAATAACATTGCTATTATGCTCTGCTTCACCTACAACGAAGCGGGGCTCCCTCAGCTCATCCGTGCTAGATACCAACTTGTGGAGAAATGAATCTAGTTTAGATGATCCTGTGGTATACCACTTGATTCTGGCAACAGTCCAATCAGAGAAAATAAGCATGAACAGAGCTATCACATCAAGAGCAATTCCTCCAAAAAGAAGGGAATAAGTAATTTCGACATCTAGTTCAAAGAGCCCATCCTTCTGCAAGCGATTGAATAAAATGAAAGCCAACACAATGCTAGTGAAGTTTATGAAGCGGAAAATGTAGCTCCACCTGGAATGTATTGCCAAAGCTTTTGTATAGAGCACCTCGTACATGAAATTGAGTTCAATTGATATCACCCTTAGTGCATCTATTGCAGAAACTTTGCAAAAATACTCTCGGCTTATTTTGCGTTCCTCGCGTTTGAATATAAGGTTCCCAATGAAGACATTAAAGATTTGAAAAAAATAGTAAGCATGCTTCACCATGGTACTCTCAAGAAGCTTTGCTTCTTCTCCATCAGAGTATCCATCCCCTGGAGCATTGACTTCTTCAATTAATTTCTCATTTGCACCTTGTGAGATTATCGTTTTTCCAAGCCGGAGGCCTGAGAGCATTGATTCCCTAAGGCTTGGGAGGCTCGAGAGATTAAGTGCTCGTAACCTCTCCGCATGTTTTGTGACCCTAGAAAGAAACACCAATATCATGGGGATCGCCTGTGACTTGTTGATGGGAAATATCTGCACAAACACATAGATAGCAGCACCGACTTGGAATATGAGACTGAGCATATGTCGTTGCCAAAGTGAGCTGTCCTCTAGAGAGAAGGCGGTGATGGTGTCTGGACCACCAAGATGTAGTAAGAGAAATGAGGCCCAAAATGCTTGAAGTGCTCCATCAACGTCAGTTGCACTAGCAGACAAATTAACTTGGTTGTGAGAGATGAGCCCAATCCCAAATGCAGCTACCCAGTCAGCCATCAAATAGGCCAACCACAAGAGGAAAACAATGCGATCATTCGCTATTTTTTTTCTTATGGGTGCAAATAGAATGAGAAATACCTGAGGCGAGAGGCTTAGTATGACAAAACCTCGGATATTCCACTTTTTCCAAAGATCTAAAATGGAGCCAAATGCCATGTTTTTTCTTAGTTTGGATTTTATCTCTCCTCTCTAATATAATTTTGGGTACAACAAATCTATAGGAGGGATAATGGGATATATATATATATATATATATATATATATATATATATATATATACATGTTGAGATAGTTCCTTACTTGTTTGTCAATAGATGGAATCTATTCTTTTCTTCTTCTTTTTTGACGAAAGATGGAATCTATTCAAGAATCCAAGAAAGTAAGGGATCTCGTACATTAAATGGCAAGAAAAGAAAAAAGTATCCCATCTATGGACGATGCTTATTGCTTTATGTTGGATTGACATTTTATTGTCAAATTAGTCTTGTCTTAATTCTACTTGCACTTTGATATGTAACTACCTGAATTTTGAACTACGAAACTTCATTATCCATGATTAACTTTGGGAAATGTTTGACGATACCATGTCTAACCAGACACTTCATATTTTTTTATGAATAAGATTCTATTTAACGAGTCAAATGAGAGTGAATATAGGATAAGTAGGTTATCCTCCATATTAGGAAAACCAAAAGAACAGTTAGCAGCCACTTTTCTCGTTGAGCAAGTGTCGCGACCTCTCTTTTTTTTCGGCGCCCGCAATCGGGTAATGGTTCGGCTGAAATTAGTTAAGCCCGGACTCTCCCAAGTCCACCAATTCACGACTTTAATAGTTTGAGTTTTAACCTATAAATCAATTTTTAAAATGGAGTCGCCACTAATCGGTTTGGGGTGGGTCGATTAGAAACCCAAGCGAAGTATCGGGAGAAATACTTGCTCCTGCGCAACCAGAGAAATTAGGATCGAGGACTTGATTACACTAGTTAATCACTAATGCCCTTTCGGTACCTAATCTTGTTTAAACCCTAAGGCTTTTTGGATTTTTGAGGGATTTTCCATGCATTTTTTGGAGGAAAAACATTTTTGAGTCTTTTTCTCATTTTTGGACATAAAAGAGATTTTTGGTATTTTTGGAAAAATACAAGTCTTTTTTGGCTTTTTCTGAATTTTTGGTTTTTTCATGAATTTTTGGCTTTTTTTGGATTTTTGGCATTTTTTGGAAAATATGAAATTTTTTTGATTTTTTTGATTTTTCGGAAAATAAAATATTTTTTTAATAATTTTTAATATTTTTCGATTTTCTGGAAATTAAAACATTTTTTTAATATTTTTTGAAAATAAAACACTTTTTGATTTTTTTGAAAATAAAATATTTATTATTTTATATTAAAATAATAAAATAAAACCGACCCGGTCGGAGACCCAATGTGGACGGGCCCGCGTTGCGGCCCGACTCGGATTTTTCATCTTTTCTTTTTTTTTTTTTTTTTAAAACGACGCCGTGGCCGAGCGTTTGGGGACGCCCGGCCCGGCCCGACGACCCGGGTTCCTAGCGAAACCCTACCCGGGTCCGACCCGAATCGCGACCCGGTCTTCCGCCGCGCCCGCAATTTGCGGAATCCCTACCCGGTTCCCGATCCGGGTCCGACCCGACAACCCGGGGTTGCGACCCGGAAAATCGGGAACCCTAAGGTTCCCAAATCGCGGCGCCGAGGCACAACAGCGGGGACGACGGCGACGGCGACGGCGGTGGCAACGGCGACAGTAGTGACGAGGGTTGGACTGCGGAGGGGGAAACTATGGCGACGGCAACGGCGGCGGTGGCGGTAGCACTACCTTTCGTGGCGATGACGTCCGGATGGTGGTGGTGGGCAACTCGGTTTCCCGATCCGGCGCGGCGTCGGCGGACCGATCACGGCAACGGCCGCGGGTGGGGCACGACAACAAGCCGTCGAAGCAACGGCGTCGGGACTGAGGCGAACGGCTGCGGCACGGCGTCCGGCGGCAACAACAGCAGCAAAAAAAACCAGATCTACTGCGTAGATCTTGGCCGGACCCTCCTCGGCCTTGATTCCTCCTCACTCAGGCCAGATCCGAGCCTCCACCGGCCGGATCGACCTTCTTGAAGTCACTCGCCCCGCCTTCCCGAAGTCTCGGTGGAAGGTGGGCTAAGCTCGCGACCCGAGCTCTCTCTGCGCACGCCCTTCAACCCTTCCCGATGTCTCTCAGTGAAGGATTTCCGAGCTCGCCACGCCCTCCGACGATGCTTGCGGCCACCTATTTATAGGCGAAGGAACTCCGGTCGACGGAGGGGCTCGATCGCCGGCCTCCGGCTTGCCCACCGGTTCTGCTCGGCTGAACCGGTGTCCCATCGAGCTTTCCAGCGAAGCTCGCTCAGCATTAATGGCGCCTGATCTTATCCTCTCCGGTTGACGTCGGCCTACTCCCCTCGGCCGTAGGCCGTCCTTCGCGCGCGTCGCCGGCCACCGCGCGTGAACTACAGAGGCGGAGAAAGATGGAGCGAGGAAGAAGAAGAGGAAAGAAGAAGAAGGAAAGGGGGTGGGGCCAAGCCGCACGAGCCCACGTGAAGAAAGGGGGGCTGCTGTTTTGTTTTCTCTTCTTTTGTTTTTACTATTTTTTGTTGCTTTTGTTATTTGTTATTTATTATCTAAAAAATAAAAGAAATTAAGACCTAATTAAACCTAATCAAAATTTTAGGTGTCAACAATGTCTGCCCCTCTTTGAAGGTGAGTTCGCGAGAGGTTGCATTCAAAGACAAACCCGATACCTAAATTTTGTCTATACATATGCAATAGATTATATTTTATTTGGCACCTATTGTCCTATGCAGAAAATGAGCAAGATAACATTACATATGCTAAGACAGATAAGAAGATACCTGTAGTTACTTACCGGGAGTGAGTGAGATAGGGTGTGAACCCCGAGTTTTGGCAAGTATCTAGGCGTCATCTTACCTACTGCATGAGGAGATTGCTTTCCCAGGACCCGAACCATTCTTCGGTTGCCTGTTGGAGTAATCAGTGGTTTGTCTCGGACCCGAACCATTCTTCGGTCGCCGTGACGGGAGACTGCTCTTCTAGGACCCGAACCATTCTTCGGTCGCCGTGACGGGAAGTTGCTTCTCCAGGACCCAAACCATTCTTCGGTCGCCTGTTAAAACAACCCATGATTTGTCTAGGACCCGAACCTTTCTTCGGTCGCCTTGACGGGAGATGCACCGACCTTTCTCAGGGCATCTCATTTGTGGGTGCCTGATTTGTATCAAGGACATCGGTTGGTACCCGACCTTTCTCGGGAGATGCGCCGATCTTTATCGGGGCATCGATTTGTTGGGTGTCGACTTCTATCGAAGACACCGGTTAAAACCCGACCTTTCTCGGGAGATGCGCCGACCTTTCTCGGGGCATCGATTCATGGGGTGTCGACTTTCTTCGAAGACACCGGTTGGAACCCGACCTTTCTCGGGAGGATGCGCCGACCTTTCTCGGGCATCGATTTTGGAAGATACAGGACGTTCACAGTTTTATCAATGAGTACCTGGATATTCACAAGTACTAACCTGGAGGATATTTAGGCCTTTGCCGGCATTAAAAAGGGGCTTTTGGCTGACCATAAGTACTGAAGGGGTACTTGGATGATCACAAGTATAAATTCCTAGGGGATACTTGGTCATTCACAAGCATCGGATGGGTACTTGATAATTGGAAATATCATGGACATACCTTGGATATTTGTGAAGGTGTCCCACCTCTTGGTATTTGGAATATCGAGGATGGGTCTTAGATATTCATGAAGGTTTCTCACCTCCTGGTAATTGGGAATATCGAGGACGTACCTTGGATATTCATGAAGGTCTCTCACCTCCTGGTAATTGGGAATATTGAGGACGTGCCTCGCATATTCATGAAGGTCTCTCACCTCCTGGTAAAGGGGAATATTGAGGACGTACCTGAGATATTCGTGAAGGTCTCTCACCTCCTGGTAAATGGGAATATCGAGGGCGTACCTGAGATATTTGTGAAGGTTTCTCGCCTCCTGGTAATTGGGAATATTGAGGACGTACCTGGGATATTCGTGAAGGTCTCTCACCTCCTGGTAGTTGGGAATATCGAGGGCGTACCTGAGATATTCGTGAAGGTTTCTCGCCTCCTGGTAATTGGGAATATTGAGGACGTACCTAGAATATTCGTGAAGATCTCTCACCTCCTGGTAGTTGAAATATCGAGGATGTACCTTGGATATTTATGAAGGTCTCTCACCTCCTGGTAATTGGGAATATCGAGGGCGTACCTGAGATATTCGTGAAGGTCTCTCACCTCCTGGTAATTGGGAATATCAAGGACGTACCTTGGATATTCATGAAGGTCTCTCACCTCCTGGTAATTGGGATATCGAGGACGTACCTTAGATATTCATGAAGGTCTCTCACCTCCTGGTAATTGGGAATATCGAGGGCGTACCTAAGATATTCGTGAAGGTCTCTCACCTCCTGGTAAAAGGGAATATCGAGGACGTACCTGGGATATTCGTGAAGGTCTCTCACCTCCTGGTAACATAAATTTGAGTGTAGCACAAGGCTTACCTGGATGGCCGCAGGCACTTAAAAGGGGTGGAACACCTAGATAGCCACAGGTGTACAAAGTACTGGAATACTTGGATGAACACAAGTATTTAATGATACAACCTGGGACTACTCAGTTGGTCCAAGTGTAAGAAAGCATACCTGGGTAGGCGCAGGCACACAAAGCAGTGGAATGCTTGAACAACTGCTATTATTTGGGGACAACTCGGGCAAGTTGAGTGTCATGAAAAGGAAGTACCTGGACAACAGTGAGTACTTTGACGATATGGGGATACCTAGACAGCAGTAGGTATTCCAAGAGATACTTGGTCAGTCACAAGTATCAATACTCTGGGGACAACTCGGACAGGTCGAGTGTCAGAAAAAGAGAGTATCCGAACGGTGACCGATACTCAAAGACAACAGGGATACCTAGACAGCAGTAGGTATTTAACAGTAAAGGGATACTTGGTCAGTCACAAGTATCAATACTTTGAGGACAACTCAAATAGGTCGAGTGTTAGGAAAATGGAGTATCCGAACGGTGACCAGTACTCAAAGACAGCAGGGATACCTAGGCAGCAGTAGGTATTCGACGATAAAGGGATACTTGGTCAGTCACAAGTATCAATACTCTGAGGACAACTCGAATAGGTCGAGTGTCAGGAAAAAGGAGTATCCAGACGGTAGCCGATACTCAAAGACAATGGGTTGCTAAGACAGTTGCAAGCATCGAAACTCAAGAGACAATTCGAATAGGTCGAGTGTCAAGAAGAGAGTACCTGGACAGTGATAGGTACTTTAAGACAAATGGGGACAGAGTTATGCTTACCTGGCAATATCTCTGATCTCTAAGAGTATGTCTGTTATTAGCACAATATGCACACATAATTGTATATGCTGTAAATTCATGAGTTCAAATGAGATTCATGCATGATAATTTTGTCAGTTCTGCATCATTCGAATTCCACTAAGGAAGATTTTGAAAGACAACATTTATTCGGAATATAGATGCTTCGAGCATGCCGGATGAGGGACTTTCGATGCCGAAAGGACTTTCCGCTCACTCTCATGGAAAAGGCTATCCCGACCATTGATGCGGGATTTATAAGGACCACACTATCTCACTTTGTCATCATGTCAACAGGGGTCCGAGTATTCTCGCAAACGGTACGACTTTACCAATGTGAGAGGACTTTGTTGAAACTGTGATGAAGTCTTGGTCAGTGGCTCATCAAAGGGGACCATCAAGGTTGAAGCTGATGGACGAAAATGTTGCACGATCATCTCCGGGTTTACAAGTCAAGAGTCCTGCGAAAAGAGATAGAATAGTCTTGCTCGTACTTCTTCGAGCGATGCTTATGCACATATGAAATCCTACGTTAATGAAGTGCCCCTAGTCTGAAGAGACTTTTACAATGGGATGCAACGTAGGCTTGATTCATGTGTAAAAAGGTAGAGCTGGTGATTGCCTTGGCATTTGTCACTAGTCTTTCTTCTCACTGTCAAATGGAGGTTCTATGGACCACAACAGCAACATTTTCTTGGCTGCATTTTTGACTGGGGGGCATTGGCCTTGCTTTTACCAGGCACACTGCTTTTTTCATGCCCATATTTTTATCCAAGTTCTTCATTTATGGGCATTGACCTTGCTTTTACCAGGTACACTGCTTTTTTCATGCCCTTATTTTTATCCAAGTTCTTCATTTATGGGCATTGACCTTGCTTTTACCAGGTACACTGCTTTTTTATGCCCATGTTTTTTTTTTTTCATTCTTGTTGCTTGAGAGCTGATCTTGACAAGTTCAATCGAAGCACCGTTATTAGACTCTTGAGTCTTCATCTTCAGTAGGCGCTCCGGGCTATGCTGCTTAAATGGCAATAACTTCTGTTTTGCCTCCATGTGGGTGAATTTACAGACTCAATTGAGTTGTACAATAGATACAAGTGCGTAAAGAAAGAATTGCTCTTTGTCATTCTAGGGCACTTAAATTAACGCGAGTGTTCATATGCAATAAAGACACCCAAAGATTGATGCAAGTGCGAGCAAGAAAATTTCCATCTCTCTTCTCACCCTATGATGCTGACTTGCTTTTGACTTGCCCCAGTGTGGGGTGGTTCTTTGACGGGGATATGAGAGAAGCTTCACCAGTGTATGGGGCTTAATGGGGTGAGCAATGAAATGCCTCTCACTGCTTTGGTTATCGTACCATTCGCGAGAGAACTCTTTACCCTGTAGTCATGGAATCTTCTGCACTCATCTCACAAGTGTATAGATGGAGGGAACTGTGTGTAGGATATGGCTTGCCTTTCATCATCCTGACGTGCCTCACCCAGCATGCTCAATTAATCTTGTATTCTTCACTTAGCTGTCTATTCTAATAATTCTCAGTGGAATCAGTGATTTAGACAGACAAAACCATCATGTAGAATTCATCTGGAAATGACATGCAACATTTTGAATATGATGGAGTTTGAACTCTTCAAAACAAGTGAATGGTTTTGACTAAAAAAAAGACCCTATTGACAACTTTGGGAGATAACATAATGGTGTTTCCAAGTATGTTAAATTTTGAACATCAAAAGGGTTATTTGCAAATGGGTGTCGATAGTTATTCCTATTGATTTAGGGATATGACACATGAAGGATCAGCCGGGTTGGGGATCTGATCGGGCGTCTCTGCTTTGCCCTCGCAAGAGAAGATGTACATGTAGATTAATTAGTCGCCAAAATCAAATGTGAGTTGAGGCTGAAGGAACTCTGTCATTTGCTTTGGCAATACTTGAGACGCCATTTTGCTTGGGAGAGTTTGTCATGCCTCATTGATTTGTGATTTTTGTTTTTGACAGTCAGGTAATCCTGCAACAAACAAGAGGGAATGTGTTAGTCATGAACTCTTTCAAGAGTCGAATTAACTAGAAGCGATACAACTTTACCCTTCACTGGTTTGCAGATGATTGGGTGAACCTGAAGTGAGAGGGGGACACGAAGTCCTATGTCCATTGCTTCATTAGGTCAATTATTCTTTGAATTAGCTCCTAGATGACACGTCTTTTTACACGAAGCCCGGTGAATTTGATGTGGGTCATTTCCACGTACTAGCTTGGCCAATATTGATTTGCCTAACCATTGAGTTTGGTTCTTGAGTTGTGATGCTCCCTGTCAATAGGGGGAATATGTCAAAAGTGAATTCAAAGAAGGGGGAGTATTAGAAACGATACCAAATTACTCTTCTCCAAAGTTTGTATTTGCTAACTCTTGATGATGTTTGAATGTCGATGACAGCCTTTTCGTCTTGGCATAGTTTGACATTTCTTTCGATTGGCCTTCCTCACTTGTGACCATGTATGCATGATTGCTGGTCGTTGATTCATCTTCAACGCCTTCCTTCGTGGAATTTCTCCTTCTCTTTAACTATAGCATCATTGGGCAAAAGTCATGTACCTCAAGCTTCTATGGAATCTGAGATCAAAAGTCTCAAGCTTTTTTATGGCAATTACTCCTCGAAAGAATACGCGTGAAGTTTCTAGATTCCAACATCATTGTCTAGGGTGTGGGGCTATAGATCGCTTTGACTGTCTAGATTTTCTCCCTGTTGACAGTAATCACTTTAAAGGAAGAGAAGCAAATTCTTCTTTGTGCTTCTTGGCTCGTTGAAGCCGGAAGTCCTTCAATGAACTCGGGACATCCCGCTTAAGCTATCATGCTATGCATGCTTCAAGTTTGATAATATGCTTGTGCCTATTACATCTCATCCTTCGTTTCCTGTAGATGGAAGAGAGAGGATGTCATTTTCGACATTATGTTCAGGGAATAAGACTTACCATTTTGAAACGTGATGATCCTTTCGTTTGCCCCCGCTTCCGGGAGGGTGTCATTGAATTCGGTGAGTTCACATAATGTGCTTGCTTCAAATGCCCCCTGTCGCACTAAGTCAAAAGGGACGGAATGATCTTCGAGACATGAAGTGAGTGAGTCGAAAGACAAACATGATTAAATTTATCATCTTGTTTTAACAAAAGCTTTTGGGTGATGAAATATTTTTATTTTCAAAATACGTCTTTGGGGGAGAAAAAGCATGAGGAAGCCCACCCTCAATATTCTCCTTGGATGATATATTTTTTCATGGTTGGATAGCATCACTGGGCTGGTTTGGAGTACCGCCTCATGCTCTTAAAACAAAATATTATAACTGTACAATAGAGTACTTGGAATGGAAAATACAACCGTAGCACACTAGACAAGATGAGAAACATGAAATTATAAAAACAAGTAAAACTCATGAAAACCCCTGTGTAAAGGAGCGCTTTGATAGTGCTGGTCTTGAAGTTAAGCGTCTTTGAATTCCTCGCCTTGATGGACTCGAAGTATTCGCATGCGATGACTACCTCGTTGAAGTTACGGAAGTGTAACCCATGCAGCCAACAGCGATGCTTGCAGGACAAAACTTCTATGAACTGCTTCATTAACTCCTCTTCAGCCAATTGAGGGTGGGTTTGCATCATGAAAGCCCTCCACCTCCCTGCATATGCTCGGAAATCTTCCATTGGTTTTCTTGTGAAGTGAGCCAAGCTCTCATAAGGCAGTTCAGTTCCGATATGGCTTTGGTACTGATGCAAGAATGTGGAAGTCAGCTCATTCCAATCCTTTAGAAGATAAATGTTTGCTGTGATAAACCATTGCAGGTGCACCCGTAAGAGTTTCTTGGAATGCCCGAGTTGTGAACGACATCGGGCCATAGTACCGACTCATTTCCGCATGGAGATACTGCAAGTGGGCCATGGGACAAGCTGTGCCGTTATACTTGCGGAGATTGGGTATCCACATTTCTATGGGGCTCATGATCCTACGAGGGCAAGACGGGCTTGATGTATCTTGGTTAGGCCACTGGTTTTCCCACTGCATATCTGTGGTGGTGGTGAATTTTTCTGTTTCAGGGAAGCTGGACTCTATCGAGATTACCCCATTGCTTTCTTCCGGGTCAAAGTTACCGAAGGAGGATGAGGCATTTAAGCTATCCTCATGGTCAAGTGACGAGCTTAGTACTTCGTTAGGATCGTAGCGGATAAAGACGTATGCTTCCTCTTCTAACGGGCCTTCATCCCCAGATGAGAGTAGGAAACAGTTATACGATGAATCGTCAGTTTCATTGTCGAAATAACGTTGGAAGTCTTTAGGATTGTATTCTAGGGCCGGGAAGTCTTCAAAGCTGTATTCTTGGGAATGCTCGAAGCTTTGGTGCGGTGGCTCATCGGCGGATGCTGAATTGATCTGCTTAGGCTTTCTTTTCTTGGCCCCCGGTCCGAGATCTTTTGAGTAAGGCCCTTCGTTTTGCCAGCTCGATTCTGTCAAAGGAAGTGAGAGACATTGGAGTTTCACTATCGATTCACTTCCCAAGTTGATAGGGGTTGGTATTCTTTGGACCCTAGCTCTTGCGAGTAAGCTTGGGAGTTGTCCGCGTGCCCCGCTCTTGAACAGGCTCGATTCTATGATCTCGTACAAAGGCTCCTTGCCTTTCCTAGTGGGAAATTTTCCAAGAATGTGGGTGTTGTTCAGTTGCCCATTTATCATGCAAGGCTTTATTGACATGCTCTTCTCCTATCTCAGCAACTAACGGTTCCTTGTGCTCCGCGATCATCAGCTCTTCGTAAGGCAAGGCTATGTCAGGGCTGATGTCAATATCATATTCTTGGTGAAAAACGTGAATTAGTTCCCTCTAGGCTTTAAGGGGACTAATCTTCCTAATAATGTACCACCGCAAGGCAGGGCCAGTCAAGCTCGATTGGTACGATTGAATCATCCTTCGGACCAAGTAGGCCTGCAAGTAGGTCTCTGGGCGAAAGGTATCAACATACCTTTCGCATTCAGGTGCTTTGAGTTTTTCAGGGATCTCAATGCCGGCGTAATTAGACAGGTCCATGGGATTCTGCTCCTGCAACTGGCTTAACTTTTTCATGATCTTTTCAAAGTGTCTATGGTACTGGCTATTTTCTGGCAAATTTGCGGGTGTCATGACGGCAACTACAGAGTTATGTTCAGCTTGAGTGGATTTCATTTGTCTCGAGAGTTGTCGAAGGACAATGGACATCTGTCCTACGCCGTCTTCAATGTTAATAAGGCGATTTTATACATCATTCTGATCGGGCCTTATTGCATGAGGCCATTCACGGGTGATTGGTGGCCGGCGATTCATAATTACCTGCTCGTGGTGAAAACAATGAATGAGCACGAAAGTAAACAAAGATTGACCCATGGCAATGGTCTAACTGCTTTCTTATTTATTAAAAGAGGATTTTATAGACCGCAGACTTCTGACATCTAGAACTTGCAATTGAAAAGACAGAATGAAATACTAGATATTAAACAAAAGTCCATAAACAATGGGACAAAACCTTCACAATATTAACACTAAGGGGCACATGATTGCTAATTTATATGCGACGGGGAGCCTTGTTCTTGTGAGGACGCCTGCTTCCTTGGGCTGGCTCTGAGGTGTGCATCCAGTCCATTCCCGAATCCCTCTCCATGAGCTCTGCTTGCTCGTGTTGGCTACTCTCGCTGATCGAGTGAGGGACTAATGGCTTCCATCTTGTCGGGATGCGATGGTTGTGGATGTAGGACATGGAGGTGTGGTGGGCTTTTTCTTCTCCCTCAAGCCCTTCAGGTACCACGATCCTTTTACGATGGCACTTGTTCCATGCTTCTTCATAAATGTCAACCATGTATTCAAAATTTTGATGAGTGAAGAGAAGTGGAGGGGTCCTCTTCTTGAAAGATGACGGGATCTCCTGAAGGGCTCCATACTGTCGTGCCACCCGTTGTGGGAAATAGGAAAAAGCACCGGTGAGGCCGAGCAAATGGAATTGGATGGCGGTGCTTGAAAGCAAAGCGGGCTCTCTTTTCATAGAACCAACCAGCACACCATTGGAATGCCTCGGAGCCGGGTCTCTTAGGAAATTTATCCAATTTAAACAGCTTTGATTGGGAATGTATGGTCCTAAAACCATAAATTTTTGTAATGGATATTCAAGCCATTCATTCCGGATGATCGCATGAAGCCTTGGAATTCGCTTAGTGAGAAAAGAACCAGACTTGTAAAATTTCAGGAGAGGCTCGCATGATTTTCTCCGTGCTTTGTCTTTAAAACGATTAAAGGACAAGAATGTTTCAGTTAAAATCATATTGACATAATTTTGCCCCCTCAAGATTTGATCAACTATCCATGCCATCTTAGGACTTATGACATTTCTTTGATGGGGGAAAATGATGAACCCAAAAAAACCCAGGAGGAAAATCTCGCTTTTTTTGGTCATAGGCTGATTTTGAAAACAGGCATTCCTAAATTCTAGTGGGCAGGTATTATGGTTGCCTTCAAGAATTTGCCTCATGACATGGATTTCGGTTCTAAAAGTCGCGCTAACCCTTGCCACGGGAGGAAGCCTGTCGATGGCCTAACAAGCTTTTTCTCGAGAGGCATTCCAGTGATGATGTTGTATTCTTCCAGAGTTGGGGTTAGCTCAAACCCAGCAAACATAAAAGTAGTCGTTTTCAAGCACCAGAAATGTGCCATGGCCTGTATGACTTCGGGACGAACAGTGATTTGAATCAACGATAGGAGATGACCGATTTTGGCTTTCATGCGCTCTTGGGCAAGCTGATCCAATTGACCCCACCATCTGAAGAGTTCCGCCTTAGGAGCAGGAATGAACTGGATATCGTCTTTCCCCATCGCATATAAACTGAGACTAGAAAAGCTTATCCTAAATTGCCATGGGCCAAATAAAAAAACTGAGTAACAGTAAAGAAATCACTTTGCTTTTAAAAAAAATGGCAAGCACAAAGACATGCGCATGGGACGTGCGGCTCGATTTCTAACTGAGAAGGATTGGTGAGATTAAAAGGATATCCGCCCGTCGCAGTCTCGCGTTAGCAGCATACCCTCCTAACCTCGGCTAAGAAATTCGGGGAAAAGAAAGGCAACCTCTACATCGCAGTCTCGCGTTCGAGGTCGTATCTTTCTTAACACCATCCTAGAAATCCTATGGCGGCCCAAGTCCGACGGCCGGGTTGTGTGTGCCATGTGTAGTGTTTAAAACAGTAAAGCATGCACAACAGTTTATGATCACAAAACATTTTATTTTAACAAAATAAAAAACTTTAAGCTACTACCCTGCACAAAAGAAAAAAACAAGTCAGTAAAGGGTTTAAACAAGATAAAATGGCCTAAGTCCTCAAATGTCCCCGGCGGAGTCGCCAAGCGTCGCGACCTCTCTTTCTTTTTTCGGCGCCCGCACGGGTACGGGCGCCTAAGGAGGCTAATGGCTCGGCTGAAATTAGTTAAGCCCGGACTCTCCCAAGTCCACCAATTCACGACTTTAATAGTTTGAGTTTTTAACCTATAAATCAATTTTTAAAATGGAGTCGCCACTAATCGGTTTGGGGTGGGTCGATTAGAAACCCAAGCGAAGTATCGGGAGAAATACTTGCTCTGCGCAACTGCAGAAATTAGGATCGGGGACTTGATTACACTAGTTAATCACTAATGCCCTTTCGGTACCTAATCTTGTTTAAACCCTAAGGCTTTTTGGATTTTTGAGGGATTTTCCATGCATTTTTTGGAGGAAAAACATTTTTGAGTATTTTTCTCATTTTTTGGACATAAAAGAGATTTTTTGGTATTTTTGGAAAAATACAAGTCTTTTTGGCTTTTTCTGAATTTTTTGGTTTTTTCATGAATTTTTGGCTTTTTTTGGATTTTTGGCATTTTTTGGAAAATATGAAATTTTTTTTTTGATTTTTTGATTTTTCGGAAAATAAAATATTTTTTAATAATTTTTAATATTTTTCGATTTTCTGGAAATTAAAACATTTTTTTAATATTTTTTGAAAATAAAACACTTTTTGATTTTTTTTTTAAATAAAATATTTATTATTTTATATTAAAATAATAAAATAAAACCGACCGGGCGGAGACAATGTGGACGGGCCCGCGTTGCGGGCCCGACTGGATTTTTCATCTTTTCTTTTTCTTTTTTTTTTTTTAAAAAACGACGCCGTGGCCGAGCGTTTGGGACGCCCGCCCGGCCCGACGACCCGGGTTCCTAGCGAAACCCTACCCGGTCCGACCCGAATCGCGACCCGGTCTTCCGCCGCGCCCGCAATTTGCGGAATCCCTACCCTGTTCCGATCCGGGTCCGGCCCGACAACCCGGGTTGCGACCCGAAAATCGGGAACCCTAAGGTTCCCAAATCGCGCGCGAGGCACAATGGGGACGACGGCGGCGGCGGTGGCAACGGCGACGATAGTGACGAGGTTGGACTGCGGAGGGGGAAACTATGGCG
>NC_052616.1:15424314-15425515 GCF_016545825.1 Eucalyptus grandis
TCTTTGAACATAAATAATTTTGGGAGATGACGCTTTGTTCTTTTCCTGCGATGACGAATCGGGGGCGCTACAAATTCTAGTAGTGACATGACCGAGACAAAATCTCGATCCAAGCCAAAATGGTTGTGCAATTTGAATTTACTTGAGTTGCATAGTATCCTATTCATGCACGTCTCTTGTACAGGGCAAAAGCAAGAACGAAGTATTCATCAAATCAAAAGCGGATTTTCAATCCAAGGACATCCATTGCCGAGACAGTCCCTTCTGTGGATTTCATTGAATGAATGCTTGCAATCATGTTTTCATACTTATAAGAGAATTTTTTTTAGTATGGTAAACTGTTTGTTTGAAGCCACAAAAGCTTTTCATGCTTAAAGTTGCTGAACTCTTTTGAGAAGAAAATTTTCATTTAGCTCACCAATTTCATGTGGAGATTTATCAAGATAGACAACTCAATGGAGTGACATTAATGTTTAAGAATGCTAAATGAGACGTATCAGATGATGAAAGGCAAGCCCTATCCTATACACACAAATTCCTTACTTATACACTTGATACACTTGTGAGATGAATGTAGGAAGTTCCATATCTCGTGAGGTAAAGAGTTCTCTCGCGAAAGGTACGATAACCGAAATGATGAGAGGCAATTCATTTCTATCCCAAACACTACATATAATCCATTGCTTAACCCCTTTGAGCTCCATACACTTGTGGAAATTCTTTCAAATTATCCTGTCAAGAACCACCCCACATTGGGGCAAATTGGAGGGTAAGATAGCACCATAAAGTGAAGAAAATGGATTGAAATTTTCTTGCTTTCACTTACATCAATTTTCAAGTCGTGCTATTACAATGAATTCATATGGTAATTTAAGTGCCTTAGGATGACGAAGAGCATTTTTTTCTCTATCCTACATGCTTATATATCCTTGCATAGCCCACTTGAGCCTACAATTTATTTCTTTTAAACCAGCTTGGTGATTATCCCCCACACCGGGGCAAGGCAAGGCATATGAAGACCCTTGAAAGTTCAAGTGTCATTATTTTACGCATGCATAGAAATCAAAATAGAACTAAGGGGCATGAAAAAGCAGCCTGGTAAAAGCAAGGCCAATGCCCATGAAAAAGTGAAGAAAAAAATGAACAAGAACTAGGGGCATGAAAAACAGGTGCTTGATAAAAGCAAGGTCGATGATGCCCA